>NW_022059812.1:0-35678 GCF_007399415.2 Gopherus evgoodei | reverse complement strand
CGATGACCAGGTCGCTGCCCGACAGATTTCCTGGATGGGCACACGGGCGAGGAAAGCCAGCGACGACGCCTGCGCCCTGGTAGAATGCGCAGTCACACGGCCCGTAGGAACGTGGGCCAGCTCATAGCAGGTCCTGATACAGGATGTTACCCACGAGGATAACCTCTGCGAGGAAATGGGAAGCCCCTTCATGCGGTCCGCTACTGCCACAAAAAGCTGGGGGGATTTGCGGAACGGTTTGGTCCTCTCCACATAGAACGCGAGAGCCCTACGGACATCAAGCGAGTGGAGTTGTTGCTCCCTGCCTGAAGAATGAGGTTTCGGGGAAAAAAACGGGAGGAATATCTCTTGGTTGACGTGGAAGGCTGAGACCACCTTGGGGAGAAAGGCAGGGTGCGGCCTCAGCTGCACCTTATCTTTATGGAAGACTGTATACGGGGGGTCTACCGTGAGAGCCCGGAGTTCCGACACCCGTCTAGCTGAGGTAATAGCTACTAGAAAGGCAGTCTTCCAAGAAAGATAGAGTAGGGAGCAAGTAGCTAACGGCTCAACGGGGGGCCCCATGAGCCGAGACAACACCAGGTTAAGATCCCAGGTCGGGGCAGGGGGTCGGACGTTAGGGTATAGACATTCCAGCCCCTTCAGGAATCTAGTCACTGTCGGGTGAGAGAAAACAGAGCGGCCATCTCCACCCGGGTGAAAGGTGGAGATAGCCGCCAGGTGGACCCGCAGGGACGATATCGCCAGGCCCTGTTGTTTGAGGGACCAAATATAGTCCAAAATATTGGCCACCGAAACTTCCATCGGGAGGAGACCTTTCTCCACGCCCCAACAGGAGAAACGCTTCCACTTGGCAGAGTATGTCGCTCTAGTGGAAGGCTTCCTGCTGCCCAAGAGTACCTCATGTACCGGGGTGGAGCAGCGCAACTCAGAACTGGTCAGCCACGCAGGAGCCACGCTGCTAGGTGCAGCGACTGGAGGTCCGGGTGACAGAGAGTTCCGTGGTCCTGGGTGATCAGGTCCGGGTGAAGGGGCAGGGGAACTGGGTCGGCTATGGCCAGGTCCAGCAACATGGGGTACCGATGCTATCTGGGCCACGCCGGGGCTACCATGATCACGCGGGCCCTGTCCCGGTGCACCTTCAGAAGGACCCTGTGGACCAGCGGGAACGGGGGGAACGCGTAGAACAAGTGGGTCGTCCACGGAATAAGGAAGGCGTCCGCTATAGACCCGGGTTCCCGGCCCTGAAAGGAGCAGAACGCCTGGCATTTCCTGTTCCCCCCGGACGCGAAGAGGTCCACGCGGGGACAACCCCACCTCTGGAAGATCGAGAGGGCGACGTCCGGGCGAAGGGCGAAGGGACCACTCGTGCGAGAGGAAGGATCTGCTCAGGCGGTC
This sequence comes from Gopherus evgoodei, assembly GCF_007399415.2. Lineage (NCBI taxonomy): Eukaryota > Metazoa > Chordata > Testudines > Testudinidae > Gopherus > Gopherus evgoodei. The sequence goes on along the minus strand of NW_022059812.1, from coordinate 34,280 downwards.
CGCCAGCATGTTCCGTACTCCGGGGAGGAAGGAAGCCATGAGGTGAATGGAGTGGGCTATACAAAAGTCCCAGAGTCGCATCGCCTCGTGACAACTGCTTGTTGATATAGTACATGGTCGTCATGTTGTCGGTAAATACCGCGACACAACGACCCCGAAGCTGGTGACAGAACGTTTGACAAGCAAGGCGGACCGCTCTCAACTCCGCATGTTGATGTGTAGCTTCACCTCCTGTGGGGACCACAGGCCCTGTGTTCTCAGGGTTCCCAGGTGGGCCCCCCAGCCGAGATCTGAGGCATCCGTCGTTAGGGACACCGAGGGCTGGGGCGGGTGGAATGGAAGCCCCGCACACACTACGGACTGGTCTAGCCACCAGCTGAGAGAATCCAACACCCCCTGGGGGATTGTGATCAGCATGTCTAGTGGTTGCCTTGCCGGCCGGTAATGTGCGATGAGCCACGACTGGAGGGGCCTCATGCGGAGCCGTGCGTACCCGGTCACAAATGTGCAGGCTGCCATATGGCCTAACAGGGTTAGACATGTCCGTATCGATGTCAAGGAGGCTGCCAGCAAGTGCTGAACGATCGCCAACAACGCCTGGAACCTTGGCAATGGCAGAAGGGCCCTGGCCACGGTGGAGTCCAGGACGGTCCCAATGAACTCCACCCTCTGCAAGGGAAGCAGGGTGGACTTGTCCACGTTGATCATGAGGCCCAAGGTAGCAAACAGGCCGGTGATCCTGCGGACGTGGCTGCAGACCTGCAGCTCCGACGTGCCCCGAATTAACCAATCGTCTAGGTAAGGGAACACGTGAATGCGACTGCGCCGAAGATGTGCCACAATGACGGCCATGCATTTTGTGAATACCCTCGGAGTCGCAGAAAGGCCAAATGGGAGGACTGCAAATTGGTAGTGAAGGCGGCCCACCACGAATCGAAGGAAACGTCTGTGGTGTGGCCATATGGCAATATGAAAATAAGCGTCCTGCATGTCGAGGGCGGCATACCAGTCTCCCGGATCCAGGGATGCGATAATGGTCCCCAGGGATACCATGCGGAACTTCAACTTCACTAGGCATTTGTTGAGCTCTCGCAGGTCGAGGATAGGCCTGAGGCCTCCCTTGGTCGTGGGGATCAGAAAGTAGCGGGAATAAAACCCCTTGCCCTTCTCGTTTTCCGGAACCGTCTCTATAGCTCCTTTGTTGAGGAGCGTCTGTACCTCCTGTCGAAGGAATTGCTCATGAGAGGGGTCCCTGAAGAGGGACGAGGAAGGGGGGCGGGAGGGAGGAAATGATACAAACTGCAGACGGTATCCCGTCTGCACCATGCGTAAGACCCAGCGGTCGGATGTTATTTGGGTCCACGCCTGGAGGAAAAACGAAAGGCGGTTGGAAAACGGGGGGGAAGGATCCGTGGGGGAAACTGATACTGTGCCCTCGGGCGCATCTTCAAAACGAAGGTTTGGGTCCATGCAGGGCTTTGGAGGAGCTCTGATTCTGCCCCTCTTGGTTCCCCGACTGTCTGCGCCTTCCATTTATGCCGCGGCGCCTATTAAGGTCCTGCCGCTGGCGGAACTGGGGGTATGGCCGACGCTGCTGCTGTTGCTGCGGCCGGAAGGGTCTGCGCTGCGTCCCAGGCATGTGCATCCCAAGGGAGCGCATAATGACCCGATTGTCCTTAAGACTTTTTAGTCTGGGGTCTGTCTTTTCCGAGAACAGGCCCTGGCCTTCGAACGGGAGGTCCTGGATGGTGTATTGGAGCTCCGGTGGAAGGCCAGAAACCTGAAGCCAGGAGATGCGGCGCATCGTTACCCCCGAGGTGAGGGTACGGGCAGCCGAGTCTGCAGCGTCCAAGGAGGCCTGCAACAAGGTTCGTGCAACCTTCTTGCCTTCGTCAAGAATAGCCGCAAATTCTTGACGAGCCTCTTGTGGCAGCAGCTCTTTGAACTTGTCCGCTGCCACCCAAGAGTTAAATGCGTAGTGGCTAAGAAGGGCTTGTTGATTGAAAACCCTGAGCTGAAGGGCCCCAAGCAAATAGACCTTGCGGCCGAGGAGGTCCATATGCCTGGCCTCCTTGGATTTGGGGGCTGGGGCTTCCTGTCCGTGACGCTCCCTCTCGTTCACCGACTGCACCACCAGGGAACATGGTGTCAGGTGAATGTGGAAGTACTCATAGCCCTTGGAGGGGGCCATGTACTTCCTTTCGACGCCCCTCGCAGTAGGGGGGATGGAGGCTGGTGACTGCCAGATTGTATTGGCGTTGGCCTGGATCGTCCTAATGAAGGGTAGGGCGACCCTGGTGGGAGCATCGGAGGAGAGGATGCTGACGACGGGGTCCTCGATCTCAGAGACCTCCTCAGCTTGCAGGCTCAGATTCTGTGCTACGTGCCTGAGGAGGTCCTGATGTGCCCTGAGATCTAGCGGAGGAGGGCTATTGGAGGAAGTGCCAGTCACCGCTTCGTCAGGAGAAGAGGATGAGGAGACCCCCGGCAAGAAAGTGTCCAGCGGGGGGTCCGCCTCAGCCCTCGCCTCTGGCTCAGGAGGGAGACCAGGGTCTTGTTGCTTCGATCCGTCCTCCCCGTCCGGGGAGGGAGGGGGGCGAGAAAACGACGCCTCCGGCGCCCTGTTCTCTGCCGTTGCAGGCCTAGGAGGAAGCTGTTGGGGGCCCTGGGCTTGATGGTACGCCCAGGGTGTCCAGAACCCCCACTGCTGCGGACCCTGGTCCTGTTGCGGAGGGTCTTGGAAAAGAGCCGCTTGTCTGTCGGTGCCCAGTGCGTATACGCTGTCCGCCTGTGATGACACCGACGGCTGTCTGGAAGGCTATGGAGGGGCCGAACGTGGCTGGTAAGAGTCTCCGTGGTCCGGCACCGAAGATGTTCTCGGTGCCGGGGACCGGTACCGGGAGTCATACCGGTGCCGGGATCGGGACCGGGTTCTGTCTCGGTGCCGGGATCTGGACCGGTACCGGCCGCTGCCTCGGTGCTGGGATCGGGACCGGGACCTGCCACCAGCTCGGTGCCGTGAGGTCGACCGGGACCTGCCACCAGCTCGGTGCCGTGAGGTCGACCGGGACCTGCCACCAGCTCGGTGCCGTGAGGTCGACCGGTGCGCTGATCGACAGCGGGACTGGCTCCTAGAGTCCTGGTGCCGGTATTGGCAGCTGGAACCAGACCGTGATCGTCTGGAGGCCAATCGATGCCGCGAGTACGACCGGTACCGCCGAGGGGAGCGCTGCCGGGACTGCGAGCGGCGGCGGGATCTTGAGCGACCGTGGTGTTGGGACCTCGACCGCGAGCGTGAGTCCCGAGATGGCGCCGTCATCATGGGTTTGCCCCTGGACGCTACCCGCACCGGAGGTACCGGGGGTAGAGGCTGAGTTGACTCAGTCAGGGCAATGAGGTCCCGTGCCGAGGCGAAGGTCTCTGGAGTCGATGGGACCAATAGCTCAACCCCAGATCTTATGGGGGAGCTCGGCGGGACCGGACTCGACGGACCCACCGGACCCAGAGTCGACGGTGCCGGTAGCGCCGCGGCAGATGTCGATGCCGGGAGCTCCACTCAAGTCTGCCTGGATGGAGTTGCAGACTTCGAGGGTCTTGCTTCTGCACCTGGTGCCGGGGAAGGTCGGTGCCGGGGAGTCATTCCGGTGCTGGTGCGATCCAGTGCCGGTGTAGAGATGACGGTCTGTGAAGCTGCTGGGTCAAGTGCCGCTTCCATTAGGAGAGTCCTAAGTCTCTGGTCTCTCTCCTTCTTTGTTCTGGGCTTAAAAGCCTTGCAAATGCGGCACTTCTCCGACCTGTGCGATTCCCCCAGGCACTTCAGACACGCGTCGTGAGGGTCGCTGGTCGGCATAGGCTTCTTACAGGCCGCACATTGCTTAAAGCCCGGCGAACCAGGCATGAGCCCGGTGCCGGGAATGGCTACGGCCCAAACCGGCTAACAACTATCTACAATATTATTTACACTATTAACTATATAACTAACTATCCTTAACCACTAACTAACAACCGCAGAACAAGGAGAGCTAGGGACGTGGAGGACAGCTATGCCGCGCTCCACAGTTCCAACGACCAACACGGCGGTAAGAAGGAACTGAGGAGCGGGTGGGCCAGCAGGGGTATATATCGGGTGCCATGGTGGCGCCACTCTAGGGGGCAACCTGTCGGACCACTGGAGTTGCTAGGGTAAAAAGTTTCCGACGAGCGTGCACGCACGGCGCGCACACCTAACTGGAATGGATGTGAGCAATCACTCGAAGAAGAACCAGGAGTTCTGGCTTTCAGCTCCCTTGCTCTAACTCACTAGCCTCCACTTACCTCCTAGAGCCAGCGACGGAACCCAGGAGTCCTGGCCCCCAGCCTCTAATCCCCCCTTGACCATGCTGACTTTCATGACTAATGGAACATAGTCCCATTGTGGGAGTCTGGTGACAAAATGGAAACCAACCTCAAAGCTCTGGATTTCCCTGCCATGAATGGCATTACAGACACAGTGCATGTTTTTTGAGGGGGCAGAAAGTGAAGGGGGGATGATAGAGATATTTTAACACTGTTCTTGGTTTACATACAACTGTTAAACCCCAAGTTCTCTATACACATTCAGTTTCATTAATCAGCTTCTCCTGTTGTCTGAAAGAGCCACATAATAATACAGCAAAAAGAAAAATCCTTCTAAGAGAATAGGGAAATGTGGTTTATGACAAAAATTGGCAGGGGACGTGGTAGCAGCATTATGATGTGAAACCATCTGCTGACTAGATTTCCAGTGCAGGCTGCCCTTTCAGAAATTGTTTGCACTTCCAAAGGCTGCATTTTTGCACATCTCAATTAACCAAGCAAAAAGACTGCTGGAAGGCAGCTTCATGTATAATAAATTCTTCCTCGACTTCCTTCTGCTAGGGGCATCGGAGACTCTCCCCCCTGATGCAGGGCTCTAAGCTGCCTCCTCGCTCCATTTCAAGGCCATACCCTCCCTTCCAGCATCACTGCACACAGAAACAAGCTGCTCCCAACATTAAACCTCTCTCTCTGGCCACATGGACAAGAATGAAGGGCCCATAGAGCCATGTTTCTGAGAACCTGCTGGATCATAGGAAGGGGATTCGAGAGGTCATCTACTCCCGTCCCCTGCACTCATGGCAGGACCACGAGTGCATGAAGTTGAGACCGGATTGCAAGCTGAAGCAAGACCAATTCTGTCTGGAAATAAGGGGCAGATTTAAGCTTCCCCTGGGATGTGGTAAATTCTCCATCCCTTGGAGACTTTACATCTGGAATGGACATCTCTTTCTGAAGGATCAGAACTAGTTTGCCCTCACATGGCCAGACTGGATGCTGGGGTCCCTGGTGAGATTCTCCCCTGCCCTGGGCTATGCAGGAGCTCAGATCAGATGATTAGAATGGTCCCTTCAGGTCTTAACGTCTCATTGTTAATCCTCTCCCTTCAGAGACATTGTATTGCTGGGATGCATCCAACAGCCCCCGAGGCAGCAAACTGGAGAGCAAGACAGCCCCAGGCACTGTGGGTACCAACTCTAGCACAAGAACTTGACTGCAGAGGGACAGGGCCTCAGACACCCTCAGGAAATTCTAGCTTCAGCCTATATATCCGAATGAGAATTTTTCAGGCGTTAAGTTTAACGGATTCCCCCTCTCCCACTGGAAAACAGACAAACACACAAACTCCTTACCCCAGGAGACAGAGAGTGGCTCTAACAGGCTTTCATGCTCCATGTGACATGAATAATGGGCTTTGATCTTGGGATCAATCTCCATTGTCACCCAGGTCTGGTAGGTCCCATCCCCACTGGGTAGGATGCCTTCAGAGTAGGTCTCCTGCTGTCTGCTTTCCTCATTTTTCAGCCAGGTCACGGTGATGTCCCGGGGATAGAACCCACTGACCTTACAGGAGAGGGTGGTGAGGCCATCATGAGATGACCTGTCACTCACTCTAGCTGTTGGGCGCACTGGGAAAAAGAAGAAACTGAAGTTAGTTGTTTTCAAGCTCTAATTCAGGCAGCCTTTGCTGGAGCTTTGCAGCATGAAATTCTGAGACCCCAGCAGTGCGAGAGGATGAGAGTCCATGAGACGGAATCTCTCTGATGGGAGAGAACCGTGTTAGAGGATTTCTGTGCCAAATTCACGGCATCAGTAACAGTGAATCCTAAATCCAGTCCCTGACCTGGACTCTGCTCCCAACCACAGTAACACAAGTACCTTGAAAGGCTTCACTAAGCTCCAGATACAGGGGTCAGTCACATGCTAGGTTTGGGCCCATCTCCTCTCAGCCTCTGGCCAGAGAGCAAAAAATGGACTGGATAAACTGACCACTTAGAGATGGAAGGGCCCATTTAACAAAAAGTGACACACAGAGCTAAATTGCCCCTCAAACTAGCTAATATTAATTGGCTAATTTCTTGTAGGTTGTTACCAAATCTATTTACCCAATATTATGGATTTCAAAAGAATTTACCCTTATGTTGAAAAATAAGTTTCCCAGACCCTTGGCACTGAAATAAACATTACACTGTTGTGTACGTTTTTTTCTTCTTGCCATTTGTAAAGATGGCAAAGGTCAAGATACTGTTCTGCTGAGATTTCTGAGAGAAATAAGCAACTAGTATGTTGCAAAAATTTGAGTACAAATTTCAAGTAACCTTGAACAGCAAGCGCAAGCTGTTTGGGAAGGGAAAAATTAGGGTGTGCAATGATGCTAACTAATTTGGGAATTGTGTGTTCATGGTAACAGACAGGTACATAGACAGGTAATAGTGAGTTAACATTTTGAAGCAGACTGCGCTGCAACTGTCCTCTGAGTCGGAACGTTAAAGCATTTAACCTTTTCCCTTTCTATGTTTGTGCTGATTAATCTTTAACTAAAAAGCTTTGGTAATAAATCTGAGTGTGATTATCTGATGTCTTATTCATAAAAGAATCAAGTAACAAGAAAGAAAGCGTTGCAGCAAAGGTAGGTCTTGAGGGCGGAAACTTTAAGGACAAGATGAGCCTTCTTCCAGATTAGTATGTGGAGGGCAATTCCACATGTAGGGGATGGCATGGAAGAAAGCACACAGATGACTATGAGAGAAGTTTGGACAAAGAAGCGACAAGAACAAAACTATCGTCATTGGTGGGACATGGGCTGGGGTTAACACAACAAATATGATGGTACGGAAAGTGAACGAGGAAGAATTGCATGATGAATGAAGGTGGTGTCCATAGAAGTGGTGGCACTTTCATAATTAAGCAAAATGCAATATGCAAATACAAAATTAAGCTCTAAAATGCACATGCATAGGCAGATTGCCTTGATAACTACTGTGTCACACCAGGGGAAGAGGTAGAATCTGCACTGCAAATCTGGGTTCATTTGGTCAGCTTCTCTACAGTGAATTGCTTTTAACATTTTCAATTTCTTATTTGGTTTTCCAGCAGAGCTGGGGGGGGGGGAAGAAGTTGTTTCCCCACCCATCCCTGGTGCACAGTTAGCTGGATGAACCCTTACCTCCCTGCTCCATTTTGGAACTAGGGTTGGGGAATGGAGGTGTACCTAGAAGTAACCTCCTGGGTGGGGCTTGTCCCCCGTCTTACCTTTCCTCTGCAGAGTCTCCCTCCCGTACTCTAGAGAACTCCTTAGCCAGGGAATACATTCCTCCTCCAGGTAATGTTTCCACCGCTGGTTGTCAAATACTTCAGCATCCCATCTTCTTTTGGTGATCTGAGCCCCAATATCTGCTGCTACCCAAGTCATGGTCTCCTTATCGAAGGCAAGAAAGTCTCGTTCGTTATATGAATCCTGGTAAAACCCCCAAGTGGTGTTGTCTTCCTGGAGATCACAGCCAAGTATCATCTGGATAATGTGAAAGCCTGAAACACAGCTGAGGGTCAGCAGCAGGCTCTCTATGAGAATCTCACCAAGTGGGTCCTCCCTTTGCTACTGGACCCTCCCTCCCCTGAGAAATGGGGTTCACACTTACGCTGTTGGGTCCTACGCCCTCCCAGCTCCTTTCAGGAGGAAACAGTTATAATAATGGGGTTCAGATTTTTTTGGATGTATAGCTATGGATTTCTTCACCAAGTAGCTGAAGAACCAACAAGAGGCGATCTCATTTTAGATTTGGTTTTGGTGAGTAGTCAGGACCTCATAGAAGAAATGGTTGTTAAGGACAACCATGGTTCCAGTGATCATGAGCTAATTCAGTTCAAACTAGATGGAAGGATAAACAAAAATAGATCTGGGACTAGGGTTTTTGATTTCAAAAGGGTAAACTTTAAAGAATTAAGGAAATTAGTTAGGGAAGTGGATTGGACTGAAGAACGTGTGGATCTAAAGGTGGAGGATGCCTGGAATTACTTCAAGTCAAAGTTGCAGAAACTATCAGAAGCCTGTATCTCAAAAAAGGGGAAAAAAATCATAGGCAGGAGTTATAGACCAAGCTGGATGAGCAAGCATCTCAGAGAGGTGATTAAGAAAAAGCAGAAAGCATACAAGGGGTGGAAGATGGGAAGGATTAGCAAGAAAAAACTACCTTATTGAGGTCAAACCATGTAAGGATAAAGTGAGAAAGGCCAAAAGCCATGTAGAGTTGGAGCTTGCAAAGGGAATTAAAACCCATAGTAAAAGGTTCTATATCCATATCAATAAGAAGAAAACAAAGAAAGAAGAAGTGGGACCGCTAAACACTGAGGACGGAATGGAAGTTAAGGATAATCTAGGCATGGCCCAATATCTAAACAAATACTTTGCCTCAGTCTTTAATGAGGCTAATGAGAAACTTAGGGATAATGGTAGCATGATAAATGGGAATGAGGATATGGAGGTAGATATTACCACATCCGAGGTACAAACCAAACTTGAACATCTTAATGGGACAAAATCGGAGGACCCAGACAATCTTCATCCAAGATTATTAAAGGAACTGGAACATGAAATTGCAAGCCCATTAGCAAGAAGTTTTAATGAATCAGTAAACTCAGAGGTACCGTACAACTGGAGAATTGCTAACATAGTTCCTATTTTTAAGAAAGAGAAAAAAAAGTGATCCGAAAACTATAGGCCTGCTAGTTTGACATCTGTAGGATGTAAGGTCTTGGAAAAATTTTTGAAGGACAAAGCAGTTAAGGACACTGAGGTCAATGGTAATTGGGACAAAATGCAACATGGTTTTACAACAGGTAGATCGTGCCAAACCAACCTGATCTCCTTCTTTGAGAAGGTAACAGATTTTTTAGACAAAGGAAACACAGTGGATCTAATTTATCTCAATTTCAGTAAGGGATCTGACACGGTTCCACATGGGGAATTATTAGTTAAATTGGAAAAGATGGGGATCAATATGAAAACTAAAAGGTGGATAAGGAGTTGGTTAAAGGGGAGACTACAACGGGTCGTAATGAAAGGTGAACTGTCAGGCTGGAAGGAGGTTACTAGTGGAGTTCCTCAGGGATATGTTTTGGGACCAAGCTTATTTAATCTTTTTACTACTGATCTTGGCACAAAAAGTGGGAACGTGCTAATAAAGTTTGCAGATGACACAAATCTGGGAGGTACTGCTAACACAGAGAAGGGCCAGATATCCTACTGGAAGAACTGGATGACCTTGTAAACTGAAGTAATAGTAATAGGATGAAATGTAATAGTGAAAAGTACAAGGCCATGCATTTAGGGATTAATAACAAGAATTTTAGTCATAAATTAGGGACACATTAGCTGGAAGTTATGGAGGAGGAGAAGGACCTCGGAGTATTGGTTGACTATGAGCTGCCAATGTGATACGGCTGTGAAAAAAGCTAATGCGGTCTTAGGATGCATCAGGTGAGTTATTTCCAGTAGAGATAAGGAGGTGTTAGTACCGTTATATAAGGCGCTGGTGAGACCCCATCTGGAATACTGTGTGCAGTTCTGGTCTCCCATGTTTAAGAAGGATGAATTCAAACTGGAACAGGTTCAGAGACGGGCTACTAGGATGATCCAAGGAATGGAAGACCTGTCTTATGAAAGGAGACTCAAAGAGCCTGGCTTGTTTAGCCTAACCAAAAGAAGGTTGAGGGGGGATACGATTGCTCTCTATAAATATATCAGAGGGATAAGTATTAGGAAGGGAGAGAAATCACTTAAGCTTAGTACCAATGCGGACACAAGAACAAATGGATATAAACTGGCCACTAGGAAGTTTTGACTTCAAATTAGACGAAGGTTTCTAACCACTAGAGGAGTGAAGTTCTGGAACAGCTTTCCAAGTGGAGTAATTGGGGCAAAAGACATATCTGGCTTTAAGACTAAGCTTGATAAATAAGTTTATGAAGGAGATGGTATGATGGGATAGCCTAATTTTGGCAATTAATTTGGCAACTGATCTTTAATTATCAGCAGGTAAGTATGCCCAGTGGTCTGTGATGGGATGTTACATGGGATGGGTTCTGAGTTACTACAGAGACTTCTTTCCTGAGTGCTGGTGGGGGGGTCTTTCCCACTTGCTCAGGGTTAACTGATCGCCATATTTGGGGTCGGGAAAGAATTTTCCTCCAGGGCAGATTGGCAGAGGCCCTGGAGGTTTTTCGCCTTCCTCTGCAGCATGGGGCACGGCTCACCTATGGGAGGATTCTCTGCAGCTTGAAGTCTTCAACCCACAATTTGAGGACTTCAGTAACTCACACATAGGTTAGGGGCTTGTTACTGAAGTGGATGGGTGAGATTCTGTGGCCTGCATTGTGCAGGAGGTCAGACTAGATGATAATTGTCCCTTCTGACCTTAAAGTCTATGAGTAACCCAAACCCGCAGGGGGCGCCCTCTCCGTCTGTGGGGTCTTTGTATACTAAAGACCCCCCGCCCCCCACTGCAGAGAGTTCACAACCTTCTAGGAGTACCTTATTGTGGCTTGTTCTTGTATGCTCCCTGAAGGGGGTGCAGGGCGGCACAATCGTAAAGAGAGCACTCCGGATACTGCTGGGGTCTATCCCCTCCAGCTCTCTGAGGATCCCACTTCTGGTAGTCAAGATCATATTAGAGAAGAGAGAGTGCAAAGAGTCTGTATGCCACTCTCTCCTGCTTTGGTTGTATTAATTTTGCAGGGTCCCAAAGGTCACTTGGTCCCCCACCTCCTCCATTCACAGTACCTCCATGTCCCTGTGGAGAGGAGGTACAGTCTGTCCCCCACACTAGCCTCTGCTCTGGTGTAAATAACCTCACAGAATCCTTGTTTCCCTGCTCCATCTTCCCAGTGCCCCCAACTCAATCGAGGAACAGCAAAGAACCGACTTTGGATGCTTGGCCTCTTTTTCATATGGCCACTGTCTCAAGGTGATTCCCTGAAAGGATCAGGCCATTGACAGACCATAGTTCAGCTGGCTGCTATTTTCCTCCAGCCAGGCTAATTGTCACAACAACGGCCCCCATCTCGCACACAATCAAGAGCAGATTCAGTTAATACAGCCACCCCTGGGCTGACAGGAAGCAGAGAGGGAGACAGGAGGGAGGGGGATGGGGACAGGAAAGAGAATTTAGAGGAGAGGGAGGGATGCTGTGGTGAACAGAGAACACTGTGGGCATCACGAGGAAGACTGAAATGTGTGGGGAACAGATCAGACTCCTAGCTTGGCAAACGGGGCAGAATGTGGGGGCACAAAACCCACACAAGGCCCGAAATATTTTCACCCCTCCCCCACCCTGCATTAGATACACTGATGTAAATGTCTAGATTTTCAGCGATTACTAGTGATTTTGGGTGCCCAACTGAGACCTTTTAAAGGGGCCTGATCAGAAAGTGGGAGCACCTGCCTGTGAATATCAGACACCCAAATACCACTAATCACTTCTGGAAAAATATAGGCCAAGGGATTAAAATACAATTTGTTGTCAAAGCCATAGGTGAGAGCCAAGCCCACTAAGGTGTGTCCCTGAACTATGCCACAGATTTGGACAAAAACCAGATACTAACATTCCTGTAACGGTTGTTCTTAGAGATGTGTTGCACACAGCCATTCTACGCTAGGTATGTGAGCCCTGCACACAGTCACCAGAAATTTTTCCTTCAATGATACTCCTCACGCTGGCTCTAGCACCCTCCAGTGCAGCGCTCTCATGTCACAATACAAGGGGACCAGTCGACCCCACGGGCAAGAAGGAACAGAGAAGGTGCAACTCCAACAGAGGAGTAGGACGGTGGCTCGTGGAATGGACGTGTGCAACCCGTCTCAAAGAACAACAGTTATAGAAAGGTTAGCAACCATTTTTTCTTCAACTGCTTGCACACGTCCATTTCATGTTCAGTGACTCCCAAGCAGTACCATAAAAGGTGGGCTCTGAGTTCATGGACATATGGATTACAATACTGCCCAACCAAACCCAGTGTCATTTCCAGCTTGCTAGGTGAAGGCGTAAAGAAAAAGTATGTACTGGTGCCCAAGTCACAGCTCTGCAAATGTCCTTGGATTGGGCCTGGGCCATGAACACCACTGAGGAAGCTTGTGCTCTCACAGAACAGGCCATCAGGAAGGCAGGTGGTGAGACACCTGCCTGCTCGTAGCACATGTGAATGCACAATGTAATCCAAGATGGAATTCTCTGAGCCTTTCATCCTATCAGCTACTGCTACAAAGAGCTGTGTGGATCTACAGATAGACTTTCTATACTGTCCTTTCTATAATATAGAACACTAGGACACACTGCCTATCATCCACAGTGTATGGAGATGTCATTCCTCCTTATTCTTCTGTGGCTTCAGGAAGAAAATGGACAAGAAAATAGCCTGATTACTATGAAACTGAGAGACTACCTTTGGGAGAAACATGGGGTGGGGCGACATTGTGCCTTGTCATTAAAGAACACTGTACATGGAGGTTTTGACATAAGAGCTCTAATCCCCGAGACCCTCCTGACTGAGGTAATTGCTACCGGAAAGCCGACCTTCCAGGAATGGTACAACAGCGGGCACAATGCCAGTGGCTCAAAGGGTGGCCCCATGAGTTCTGACAGTACCAGGTGTAAGTCCCCCAGGGGGGTGAGTTCCCAGATTTGCGGGTACAGCCTTTCAAAGTCCTTGAGGAAGTGAATGGACATTTCATGTGAAAAAACTGATCAACCAACCAGCAGGGGGTAGAATGTGCAGATCACGGCTAGGTGTGCCTTAACAGATGAAAATCACTAGACCTGGCTGTTCCCAGACTGTTCTGGAGTATCTGCTTCATCTGAGAGATGACTCAGCAGGTGAGAGGCAGGGGTGCCAGAACAGGGGGATCAAGGGGCCATGGCCTTGCCATTTTAGCAGCAGGTGGGGGAGGGGCACAAAGCCTCAGGAGAAGAGGTGGGGGGGGCATCAGGGGAAGCGGCAGAGTCAGTTTCAGCACCAGTGGCTCCCCACTCATAGGGAGGTTAGACTGGATAGACCAAATGGAGAAACACTTCCACTTGGTGAGATAAGTAGCTCTGGTAGATGGTTTCCTACTGCCTAGCAAGACCTAGCAGAGCTGCTCCGAATAGGCCAGTTCAACAGGTTTAACCGCAGAGCTGTCAGGAAGACAGAGCATTTGGCCGTGATCTTGGAAGATCAGGTCCGGAAGGAGAGGGAACAGCACTGGAGCTGCTACTGACAGGTCTAGAAATAAGCCAAACTAGTGGTGATGTGGCCAGGCTCAGGCTATGAAAATAACCTTCATCCTTGACCTTCAGCAAGACCTTGTGCTCAAAAGGAATGGAGAGAAAGGTGCAGAACAGATATTTTCTCCAAGGGAGTAAGTCCGGGTTGCAGTCACACAGACAGCAGAACTGTTGACACTTCCTGTTCTATCTGGTTATGAACAGGTCTAAGAGGGGAGCACCCCACCACTGGAAAATGATCCTTGCTATGTCATTCGCGGTGAGAAGAGCTGATCTGCCAGCTCGTTCTGGGCTCCCAAAAAGTAAGAAGCTTCAAAGTGGATCAAGTGCTTTATGCAGAACTCCCACAAGCAAATGGCCTCCTGACACGGGGGGATAAGAGCAGGTCGCTCTCTGCCTTTTGATGTAAAACATGGCTGCCATATTGTCTCTAAGAACTTGCACCATCTTAATTGCAATGTGGGGTAACGACACCTGACGTGCTAGGCGGGCCGCTCTGATGTTTATCTGTAGCAAGAGTTCCTGCTAGGACCCCTGACTTTGTGTCCTGAGGTGCCCGAGATGCGCCCCCAACCAAGCTTGGATGCATCTAACATTATGGATACCGAGGGTTGGGGCCTGACTAAGGGAATGGCCAAGCCTACCAACCAGGGATCTGTCCACTAGTCAAAGGAGGCGAGGACTGGGACAGGCACTGTGAGCAACGAGTCCAAATGATGGCTGTTTGGCCGGTACACTGAGGCCAGCCAAGCATGAAGGGGTCTGTGGTGCAACCTCACATATCACACCACATATATGCATGATGCCATGTGACCCAACAGCCTGAGTGGGCCTTGACCTGTGATGAAAGTGACTGGAAGTGGGCTTCTGGGAGGAATGCCCTGGCCTGGGTAGAATCAAGCACCACTCTGATAAACTCTAGCCTCTGAGCCGGGAGGACTCAGGACTTCTGCTCCTTTATCAGCAGGCCCAGTGCTCGAAAGGCTGCTTGGACAAGGTGGATACTAGCTTTCACCTGGGACTTGGACTGCCCCTTGACCAGCCAGTCATTGAGGTACGGATACACCTGCAACCCTCACCTTCTCAGGAAGGCTGCCACGACTGCCATGCATTACATAAAGACCCATTTAGCTGCTGACAGGCTGAATGGGAGAAAGGCAAACTGGAAATGAATCTGGTTCACAATGATCACAAGAAACCTTCTGTGGCCTCGGAAAATGGAGATGTGGAAATAGGCATCTTTCAAATCGAGAGTGGCGTACCCATCCCCTGGATCCAGGGAAGGAATGATGGAGGCCAGGGAGACCATGTGGAACTTCAACCTTCTGAGGTAACAGCTGAGGCGTTGCAGATCTAGAATGGGTCAGAGATGCCCTCTGGCCTTCGGGATTAGGAAATAACAGGAGTAAAACCCTCTCTCTCTTAAGCTCCGAGGCACTTCTTCCACGGCTCCTACCCAGAGAAGACCTTGTACCTTCTGGGCTAAAAGTTGCTCATGAGAAGGTTCCCTGAAGAAGGACGGGATTGGGGAGTAGGAGGGAAGCATGGAAATAAAATGAAGCTTATAACCGTCCTCCACTGTACTCAGCACCCAATGGTCTGTGGTGAAAAGGGACCTGCTGAGCTGAAGCTGGAGAGATGGTCCAAAACCAAAAAAGTGGCGCAGGATCCGCTATGGGAACTGGTGTAATGCCCTCAGGTGCCCCATCAATAGTTCTTCTTGGAGCCCCAAGTATCCGTGAGGGCCAGGCAGTGAGGCAGATGGGGTGGCTGTCTGTGCATATAACTTCTGTTCTGCTTTTTGAACAGGTCCTGACAAGGCGGTAGGCCTGGGAAGTGGGCAGGCTGTTGGGGCTTCAAATGTTTCCTTGAAGGCACTGGGGCAGAGAGATTCAAGGACTTGAGGCTGGAGGCCTTCAGGCTTTGCAGTTTGGCATCTGTTTGCTCTGAAAAGAGCCAAGTCCCTTCAATGGAAGGTCTTGAAGAGAATGCTGGACCTCTGCCTGTAGGCCAGAGGACTGAAACCAGTAGACTCTTTGCACGGCCACTGCTGATGCCATAGCCTCGCTGTGAGAGATTTATGTTACTAATCAACCTGAGGCATTAGGTGATCAGGCTGAGGCCGCAGGATTGTTAGGGGAGGAGATGAAGGAGCACACTAAATGACTAAATTTTAAAACTTTATTAATAAAATAACAGCAGTGAGTGCTGGGTGCTCCCCATGTTACTTAGGGGAAAAAAGAAAGCATTAGTGCCCGCGCCCTAACCCACTTTCATACTTACACTCGCACAACCCATGGCTGGCCAAGCCTGAGTGTAATGTAAGAAGAAGAGAGGGAAGGGTGGATAAGAGTTCTGTCCTGTGCACAGGCCGTCCAAGGTCCACTGTTGATCTTCAACTTGCTTTGGCTTTTGGGAGGATTTTTAAGCCCTGGGTTTTTTTGAGAGGTGTTTTGTTTAGGGATCTTTATCCCCAGTGCTCTCTGTACCAGTCTAAACCTGCTTTTTGCCGTTTCCTTAGCTTTCCCAAAACACACTGGCTTCAGGGACAAAAGACTTTTTCCCCGCCACTCGCTGACCTTCGCCGTCTTACCAGTTTTTGCAGTCCCTGCAGTTCTTGTTCAGCTTAATTTTCCTTTTTCACGGCAGGTCGGGGTTGGAATTCAGGTTCCCGCCTTTTTTAGCATCAGAGAGTTTGCTTGGGCGCATTGGTCTTGGGTGGATGGAGTCAGCTTTTTATCTTTGCACCTAGCTGGATTGTTGAGTTAACCTGTTTCTCCCTTCCTCCCCCTTCAGTCTCTCGCAGCCTACAAATGAATCTTTCGCTCCACATTCACCTCTTCAACCCCTTCCAAAATCCTTTCCCCATGCATATGCCTATATAGGAGTCAGTGATATATAATGCTGGTGCCTAGTCAGGGGACCCCATGGGGGGACAATTTTACTGTGATTGGGACATTTTTATGGGGCTATTTTACTGTGACACCAGCCACCACATCCGCTGTCCAAGAGGAGTAGTGGGGGCAAAAGACATATCTGGCTTTAAGACTAAGCTTGATATGTTTATAGAAGGGATGGTATGATGGGATAGCCTAATTTTGGCAACTGATCTTTGATTATCAGCAGATAAGTATGCCCAGTGGTCTGGGATGGGATATTACATGGGATGGGATCTGAGTTACTGCAGAGAATTCTTTCCTGGGTGCTGGCTGGTGACTCTTGCCCACATACTCAGGGTTTAACTGATCGCCATATTTGGGGTCGGGAAGGAATTTTCCTCCAAGGTAGATTGGCAGAGGCCCTGGAGGTTTTTCGCCTTCCTCTGCAGTGTGGGGCATGGGTCACTTGTTAGAGGATTCTCTGCAGTTTGAGGTCTTCAAACCACAATAACTCAGACATAGGTTAGGGGTTTATCATAGAAGTGGATGGGTAAGATTCTGTGGCCTGCACTGTGCAGGAGGTCAGTCTAGATGATCACAATGGTCCCTTCTGACCTTAAAGTCTATGAGTCAAGGGTGGCTTGTAGGGAAGCCCTGGCCACCACCTTCCCTTCTTCCACCAGAGCAACAATCTCCTGCCTGGATTCATGGGGAATCAAGTCTAAATTTCAACATGAAGCGAAGTCATATCTGCACAGTAGTGCCTGTTGGAGATGTGGCGCTATAGACTATTGGTAGAATTCATTCTCCTACAAGAATGGTCTTGCTTTTTTGAGTCTTTTGACTTTGGGCTTGCCCCTTACAACCCTGGCCTTTCCTTCTCATTGCCTGCAGAGGCCACCAAGGATCCAGGAGGGGGATGGGAACATAAGCACTCCTACCCTTTGGTGGAAACATAGTACACCAGACCCTCACTAGAACGCGGGATTTGGAATCCATGCACAGTACTGCGTTAACGCAGGGACTGCGTTAAAATGAATTGCAACTAAAGTACTTAAATTTGGGATCCATGGCCGTGACCAAGTTTATAGCGCAAATTCGCATATTAGACATGCATTCTAGCAAGGGTCCAGTGTACTTTCTTTCTGCCTTCTTTGATGTGGGGGGCAGTGAGGAAAGGGTCTGCCACAGGATTTTAACTGGACCCATGATGGCCTCATTGAGAGGCAGAGCTATCTCTGATGGGGCCACCACAGCCCAGATGTTGACCAGTCTGTTGGAGGAGTTTTTAAACTACCTCCACTTTCAGATCTAAGTTCAAGGCCACCTTCTTCCATAACTCCTGGCGAATCTTGAAGTGTCCTGGGGTGTCAAAACACTCACCCCGCCTCTTCTGGCGAAGAGGAGACAGCCTGCACCAGCCTGGGATCTTCATCCTGTCTTTCTGCACCAACCAGATCCCGTAGCTCCAGGTTCTGAGAGTCGGCACCTGGCTCGGTATCATAGTCCGGGTCAGCTGCTGTTCGGTGTGACAGAGGAATCCTTCTCTCAGACGCCACTGAGTAGGAGTGTGTAGACAGAGGGCCAAGCAACGGAGGAAAACCCCAGGGGTTCCAAAAAGACCATTGTATCTGCAAGGGTCACTGCCCAGTGGGCCAGGTGCTCGGAGGAACCTCCACCCTGGGATCCACCATTGCATAGGGCTGATTGGTGAGCTACTGGTACCAGTCCCTCAGAGGGGTGCAAGAGTCAAACTCCTACTTGGATGATGAGCCATCTTGTGGGGACGAGGGGGATGTGGTACCTGTCAGCTTCAAGGGACGGTGCTGAGGATCTGCGGATTGGTGCTGAGATGAGGAAGCCTGCTTCAGCATAAACAGAGAGCAAGGGTCTTGGTACGAAACGGGAGCTCGGGGCAACATGCTCCCTTCTGCTTGCCCGTGATGCTGGCACCAACTTATGTACTGCCAGCAATGGTGGTAACGAACGTGACAGCAAGTTCCTGGCCACAACAAACACCTCCGGGATGGATGGCACTGCAACCCTGCTGGTGCCTCACTGCTCCTCTGATGCTAGCAGCTGGTTGGGTACTGGACTCAGAGTATGTGAACAGGGCGGAGTCGACGGTAAAGCCTACGGAGCAGGGGCAGAGGAGTGGCCAGATGCTGGTTGCACTCCCCTGCACTCTCTCCGATTGTCCATTCTTAGAGATGGGGAACCTCTCAGACAGCTGCTTCTTATGTTTCTTTCTTGGCACTGGCGATGGGGAATGGGGCCAGGAGTCCCATATGGACTCTCTCTGGAAGAGCTCTTCATACCAACACTGAGATGCAAGGTGCTAAGTTTGACTGGCTCAGCTCTGAAGGTTTGAGCGCTGATTCCATCAGGAGGGACTTCCGTGACATTGCACTCCATATGTTTTACGGAAATATGCTTGAATATGAATATAATGTAACTGGAATATGCTTTATGCAAAAGATCTCTTGTATGGTGTCATTAGAAAGCTTGTAAGCTACTAAGCGTGTTCATCTCATTTGTTTGCATGTATTATTTCTATGTCTGGAGTTAGGAGAATAAGATATAAACTTGTATCACTGATGTAAACATATTAAGTGGAAGCCATTAAGAGTGCTTCAGAGTCAATGAACTGTGAATGGCTCCATATACCTGCAAGCCTTCCTGCGTCCGTGAGGGACAACCCAGGAAGAATGTTGATTAGGGGTCATACAGTGATGAGACCATGTCACCTGGTAATGAAATCCATCATAAATCTGGTACTTTTCCATTTAGCAGGAGGGGTGGGGCCCCAGAGAGACAAAAGATTCCTGCCTTGTGCCAAAGCTATAAAAAGCGGTGGAGTAGGACAAACGGGGAAGCCAGTCATGAGAAAACCCCTTCTTACCACCTGAAATGGTCTGCTGGATCTAACGAAGACTGTACCAGGGAAAGGATTGGGCCCAGACTAGGAAGGATTCTAGTCTGTGAAATAAACTTATTGGAACATCTTTGAGGGTGAGATATTTCCTGTAATCAGTTACTTAATGTACTAGGTTTAGACTTGCAAGTTTGTTTTATTTTGCTTTTGTGACTTACTTTGTTCTGTCTGTCGTTACTTGAAACCACTTAAATCCTACTTTCTATACTTAATAAAATCACTTCTGTTTATTAATAAACCCAGAGTAAGTGATTAATACCTGGGGGAACAGACAGCTTTCATCTCTCTCTTATCAGTGTTATAGAGGGCAGACAATTTGTGAATTGACCCTGTATAAGCTTTATACATTGTAAAACGGATGTATTTGGGGTTCAGGATTCCAGAAAGGCTGAACACTTGGTGCTGGAAGAGTCCCTGTTAACTGAGAAGCCCCAGGGCTGAGTGAATATCAGTTTCTATGAACTGCAGAGGGGCGTGGCCCAACCTCTGGGTCTGTGCTGGAGCTGACTGGTGTGTCTAACTCAGCAAGACAGGAGTGGAGGGGCACCTATTCTGGCAGGAGGGTTGTTCTCAGTGGTATCCCAGCACATCAAGTGACAGTCTTGATGGGATTCTCTGTGACCAAACCCGTCACAACTTCAGCCTGGCCTCCCTGTCCTTTTTCTTAAATGGACTGAACTTGTGGCAGAGCTGACAGCGATATGCAATAGAAGTCCCGTCCAAGCACTTTAGACAGGAACTAGTTCTCATTGCTGTTGTCTCAGTGCTGCGAGCCAAGAGGGACTGGGGTGGGGAGGGGTGTGTTACAACAATGGGCTGGGGACACTCCTGGGTTCAGGTTAATGCAACAGGCCAGTACCACTGACACAGGAGAATCGGGGGACTGGTGAGTGAAAATCCTTGTCAGGAAGGGCAGAGCAATTACACCACAGAGACCCTCACCTGCCAGGGACAGTTCAGCAGTGCCAGGCACTGAATGCTTATGGATCATCACTGAGCTAAGTGAGACAGCACAATCAGGGGCCTGGCCAGGCGGCTACACCCCCACACACTGGGGACTGAGCAGGAAGAATGGCTCTTTCTACATCTATCGATAGTGTGCAGAGGAATCTGCCTGACCCCAGGGGCTCCAACCGGGAGAGACATGCTGAGGTTATGCCGCCAGGAGTAAGGAAGCCTGGAAATCTCTGCACGTTACAGGGGTGGATTCTCTCACTAACTTTCCAGTCCAAGTCAATGTCAGACCCTCTCTCTGTGGAGTGAAGAGCAATCTGACCTTAGATAAACTCCAGGGATGGGGTGAATGCAGCACTGCCTGCTCCTGTGACTTTACTGTGTGTCTCACAATAGCAGGTGGCTTTATTAAATCCCCAGTTCCTAGACTCATGAGATTAGGGGAGAGTCTCAGCTCTCTTTTCTTACAGCAGTAATTTCTAGTCCTTCTAGCAGCAGGGAAAACCCTGGAAATTTGTTCCCCACAGGCTCAAAACAGAGGGCAAATAAAAATAAACTCCAATATTATTCCCAAAATACTCACGACATTTAAGCCAAACTCAGGATTTTTGGGACCTGACTTATGATGTCTGAACACTTGAGGCTGTCGATATTGGGATTCCCTATCACTCGGTGTCTGGAAACTGAGACAAGATGTCTCAGAGCCCTGTTCTACCTATAGAGTCTGACAGCGTCACCGTCGGAGCCAGGAGGAACAAACTCCTCTATGCAGGAATCCCCGGCTGTGATTTTCAGGCCTGGGTGACCTCAAGGCCGGACTAGCCGGGTCTGATGGGACCTTCTGGCGTATGCACCTCTGCTGCTCTGCCTGGGAAATGACCACAGCATGACAGTACCATTTTGGAGGGTGTCAAAAATGTCTTTCACATGCACTGTCCATCCTGCAGTCCCCGCCACATCCCTCTGTCCCCCACGTTCACACTGACTCCTGTGAGAAAATGCCTCTGCGGGCCCCTCCACCACCCCCCCCCCACACACACTGATACCACCATCCCCTACTCCATCCCTGTGTCCCCATGGCCCTAGGTCGGGCCGTGTCCCACACTCACCGCCGGTCTGGTTGTAGAGCTCACGCAGGGTGTTCAGACTTGCTCTGAACCAGGCCTCCCAGCGCCGTGCCCAAAAGGTCTGATGGTCCCAGAACTCCAGGCCCTCGTTCTGCGTCATCCACGCTGCGCGGGGCTCCACCCTCTGCTTCTCGCTGCTGTATTCAAAGATGACCTGGTCATCCACGCAGCCTACATACCTGTGCCAGGGCAGTCCCGGACCGGACTGCGACACCACCGTGTGGAATATGCGCCAAGAGTGCAGGCCTGGTGGGAAAAATTGGGGTTGGGGAGGTCAGACCGGCCCCAACTCTGCCAGGGAGCCACTGGCAATACACGAGAGGTGGCCCTGGCCCTCAGGAGCACTCCTGTGGGAGGGAGACCTGCGGAATGGCCCACAGAACAGCCTGACCAAGGAGAAAGAGGTTGTGATAGGAGAAGGGGGGCAAGGATGGAGGGGGGCGTGAGGTGGAGATGGGAGGGGGACTGGAGAGCGTGAGGAGTAGGGGAGCAGACAGAGACAGTGTATTGGGTGGTACAGGGGCTGAAGGGGAGTATGAAGAATGAAAGGGGGCTCAGGAGGAACGGCAGAGCTGGAGGGGGATGTTATGGGGGAGGATGGAGCAGGAGAAGGGCTGGGGCTGTAGGAGATGCAGGACCTGAAGCTAGAACTACAAGGAGGCGGCAGGAGGAATGTGTCCAAGCTGCAGGTGGGAGCCAGGACACTAGCTGTGCACACAATTTACCATAATTTATTAAGAACATAAGAACAGCCACACTGGGTCAGATCAAAGGTCCATCTAGCCCAGTATCCTGTCTTCCAATATTGGCCTATACCTGGTGCCCCAGATGGAATGAACAGAACAGGGAACCATCAAGTGATCCACCCCATCACCCACTCCCAGCTTCTGGCAAACAGAGGCTCGGGACACTATCCCTGCCCATCCTGGCTAACAGCCATTTGATGGACCTGTCCTCCATGGACTTATCTAGTTCTTTTTTGAATTCTGTGATCATCTTGGCCTTCACAACATCCTCTGGCAAGGAGTTCCACAGGCTGACTATGCATTGTGTGAAGAAAAACTTTCCTTTGTTTTAAATCTGCTAACGGCACTTTGGGCTGTATAAGTATGGGCACTGCCAGAAAATCGAGAAACATGATTATTCCCCTTTATTCGGCATTGGTGAGGCCTCATCTGGAGTACTGTGTCCAGTTTTGGGCCCCCCACTACAAGAAGGTGGGGAAAAATTGGAAAGAGTCCAGTGGAGGGCAACAAAAATGATCCAGGGCTGGAGCACATGACCTATGAGGAGAGGCTGAGGGAACTAGGATTGTTTAGTCTGCAGAAGAGAAGAATGAGGGAGGATTTGATAGCTGCTTTCAACTACCTGAAGGGGGGTTCCAAAGAGTACGCAGCTCGGCTATTCTCAAGGGTGGCAGATGACAGAACAAGGAGCAATGATCTCAAGTTGCAGTGGGGGAGGTTTAGGTTGGATATTAGGAAGAACTATTTCACTAGGAGGGTGGCGAGGCATTGGAATAGGCTACCTAGGGAGCTGGTGGAATCTCCATCCTTAGAGATTTTAAGGCCTGGCTTGACAAAGCCCTGGCTTGGATGATTTAGTTGGTGTTGGTCCTGTTTTGAGCAGGGGATTAGACTAGATACCTTCTGAGGTCCCTTCCAACCCTGAGGCCTTGGCTACACTGGCGCTTTACAGTGCTGCAACTTTCTCGCTCAGGGGCGTGAAAAAAACACCCCCCTGAGCGCTGTAATATACGGTGCTGTAAAGTACCAGTGTAAAGAGTGCAGCAGCGCTGGGAGTGCGGCTCCAGGCACTGCAAGCTAAACCCCGTCAAGATGTGGGGTACGTGCAGCTGGTGCTGTGAAGTTTCAAGTGTAGCCATACCCTGAGATTCTATGACCCTGCAGGGCCACACTGCACTGGGGCCTAATCCTGTTTAGATCAAACCACGCCTGTTACTGAAGTGACACAAGGACACCAATTCACCTTAAACCACTTCAAACAAACCCCAAACCCTCCCCACGGCCTCACCCACCTCAGTACGGGCTCCTGAGCTACCCAGGGCCTGAGCTGCTGCCTCATCGGGAACAAGAAAGATTCGAGTCCATGTTAGGAAAAGCAGGATATGCCTTCTCCTCTCATCCCATCCCATCCTACTGGAATCCAGAAGCTCTTTATCCAGCAATTACAGGAGATCCTAACAGCACAAACGAAACAACTGTTCTCTGCTCTGCAATAGGAGCTCACACCCAAAGTAAGACCTGATTAACGCACATATCCAGGGGCTCCAAACTCTCCCCTTCCCCTGGGGCACCAACAGACCGCTAGAGACAGAGATGGGGTTCACATCCCCTCCCTAGGATGACACCTCTAAAGATGTGCTTCCACTGCAGATATAACCCATTGCCATTGCTGACTATGGGTGGAACTAGACTGGTGCTGACACAACTTAGCCATAAGTATACAAGGAGAAGCCACACTCAGGAGTTCCAGGCACTGGGCTGAAACCCAGCATGAAGAACCTTCTGGGAGCCATTAAAGGTCAGAGATCCAAGAAGCCTTTTCCCTTCAGTTCACCTTAAGCTGGGGAGGGTAATTTACTCCCTCCACTTACCATCAGCCTGAGCTCTGCACACAGGAATCCTGTCTGAAACCCCCACCTTACACTGAGACGCTGAGAATGAAACAGCTTGGGCAATGCCAACCGGGATTTCCCGGTAGCCTGGGAGCAGGGGCGGCTCTAGCCATTTCGCCGCCCCAAGCACGGCGGCACACTGCAGGGGGCGCTCTGCCGGTCGCCAGTCCCACGGCTCTGGTGGACCTCCCGTGCCTGCGGATGCTCCACCGAGCGGTGGGACCAGCGGTCCGTCCGCAGGGACACCTGCAGGAGGTCCACCGGAGCCGCCTGCCGCCCTCCCGGCGACCGGTAGAGCCCCCCCCCCGTGGCGTGCCGCTTGGCGCCTGAAGCTGCCCCTGCCTGGGAGCCTCACAGGGCTGTGTCGAGCTTGTCAGCGTGTGTGGCACCCACAGGTCGTGCTTCTAACAGTGCCGCACCCCGGGGGGGGGGGTCGTTGGCATTAGATGAAGGGGTCACAGTTCGGGTCACTGGCTCCCAGCCCCACCCCCGCATTACAGACATTGTCCCAGCAACGCCCGTGGCAGAACCCCGCCCAGTCACTGTTCGCTCACTGCTACGGGGAGCGCGGTGATTATCCGCACACCGCCGAACGCAGAGCCCAGAACTGCCCCCCGACACCCGGCTCCCCCCTCCCCGCACCCCCAGCCCGGCTCCCCCCCCCGACACCCGGCTCCCCCCTCCGGTCTCCCCCCGACACCCGGCTCCCCCCTCCCTGCACCCTCGGCCCAGCCCCCCCCCCGACACCCGGCTCCCCCCTCCCCGCACCCCTGGCACGGCTCCCCCCACCCCACACCGTCTCCCCCCCGACACCCGGCTCCCCTGGCCCGGCTCCCCCCCCCCCGACACCTGGCTCCCCCCTCCCTGCACCCCTGGCCCGGCTCCCCCCCCGACACCCGGCTCCCCCCTCCCCACACCCTGGCACGGCTCCCCCCCCGACACCCGGCTCCCCCCTCCCCACACCCTGGCCCGGCTCCCCCCCCGACACCCGGCTCCCCCCTCCCCACACCCTGGCCCGGCTCCCCCCTCCCCACACCGTCTCCCCCTCCCCGACACCCGGCTCCCTCCTCCCCGCACCCCCCGGCCCGGCTCCCCCCACCCCAACAGCCGGCGCGGCTCCCCCCCGACACCCGGCCCCCTCCCAACAGCCCCCGACACCCGGCCCGGCTCCCCCCGGTCTCAGCCCGATACTCACGCGAGTGACCCCCCCGCAGCACTACAGCCCCCAGCAGCAGCAGGCGCAGCGCCAGGCCCATCGCCGCCCCGCAACGCGGCAAGACCCGGCCCATGGACCCGCTCTCGGCCGGTCCCGGCCCACCCCCGAGAACTTCGCTGCGCGCTGCCAGCGCCCGAGTCCCGGCTATTGGCCGCGGCACCTCTGCGCTGCGGGGATTGGCTGAGAGGGGAACCTCCCGCCAATAGCTACGCGCAGACCCGTTCCGTCACCGGTGGCTGGGCAGAACCCGTCTCAGCACGTTGGGGAAGGGGAAGCGAAATCTGACCCCGCGCGCGAGGGGGTGTGGGGGGGGGTGAGAGTTGTCGCCGCGGAGAAATCAGCGTGGGGGCTTTAGCTACCGGAGCAGCGATTAGCTCCGCCCTGGTCCGCCCCCTTCTCTGTGGAGTTAGGGGTTAGCTGCAGCTAGACGTGGAGCTGGGGGTCCTGCAGCCCCTGGCTGGGCGTGGTTGGCGTTAGGGGAGGGGGTTACAGTTCGGGTCAGGGGCTTTCGGGCCCCCCCCCCCACAGTGCCCCGCAGTGACCTCCCTCAGCCTAGTCCTGAAGCCTCGCAAGGCGCCTTCCTGCAGCCCAGTCACTTGCCTGTCAGGCTAGGAGCTTTCAGCGCTGATGGATTTAACTAATTCAGCCCTTCCCCCACTCTCCCATCGTCCTGGCACTCCTACAGCATTGGGTCCCCCCGTCCCTGGCTGCTTAGAGAGGCACAAGGCGAGGAAAGTGATTTGCCAGGGAAGCAGCAAACATAGGGCTAGAACCAGGCGTCCGGGCTCCATGTCATAACCAGAGAGCTAAGGGTTAATGTCACTTTCACCTGGACAGGGTTACCAAACAGGGACCCAAACACCTGACCAGAGAACCAATCAGGAGACAAGATACTTTCAAACCTCCATGGAGGGAAACCTTTGTTTGTGGGTTTGGGGTTTGTGGTTTGTTCTCTCTGGGTCCTGGATGGGACTAGATGTGCAACCAGGTTTCTGCCAATCTCCCTGCTACAGTCTCTTAGCTATTCAGATAGTGAGTAAGTAAAGGCGGTTAGAGCCTTTTTACTTGTTGTTTCCTTTATTTGCAGATGTCTACTTGCTGGAAGTAGCTTAAATTGTGTTTCTGCTGGAGAAAGCTTCTTTCTATTCTCTGTAAGCTAGACAGACCCTGTAACATTTCATCTTGATTAGAGACAATTTTTATGTTTTGCCTTCTTTATTAAAGTTTTCCTTTTTTTTTGTTAGACTCTAATTGATTTTTTGGTTATCTTTTGTAAGACTCCAGGGAAGGGAATCTGCACTCACCAGGGAATTGGTGGGAGAAAGGAAAGGGAGGAGGGAAGAAAAACCTGCTCTCTGTGTTTATCTCTGTATCTCTCTCCGGGGAAGAAGGGAGGGGGAAGGGAACATTCCTCTCGGTGTGGTGATTCAAGGAATTGAATCACGGTGGTCTCCTAGTGTACCCAGAGCAGGAAAGAGCTGGGAGGAAGAAAGGAGGGGGAAGGGAAATGGTACATTCTCCTTTCTTGTGAGACTCTAGGAATCTGGGTCTTGGGGGTCCCCAGGGAAGGTTTTGAGGGGACCAGAGAGTATCAGGTCCTGAAATTCCTGATTGGTGGCAGCACTACAGAATCTAAGCTCGTAATTAGGCTTAGAGGACTTAGGCTAGTACCCATATCCTGGATGCTAAAGTCCAGAGTTGGGAATTATACTATGACATTTCCAGCCCACTGCTCTAAGCACAGAAGATAACAATCACTTAAACCCCTGTATTTTCCTTTCTTTTGCAAGTCACTGTGCTGTTTACATCATTTCTGGGAACTATTTTTGGTTAGTCTCCTCCTCTTGGGGGGAGAGGAGGTACCAAGGCTTTGGCATCTGTGAAGTTTGCCCCGTGATGCAGTACAGTCATTGGAGTTTGGATACTGCCCTGGGCCGGTCTCTCCTGGTCTGGGGAGCCAGGCTAATGGGAAACGTCCTCATCTGGGATGCTGTCAGAGCTGATTCCCCACTCTGGCACTTCGAGTGCAGAAAGTGGTGGTCCGCAAAGCCTCTAAAAATTAATACTGACCACTCCAGCCTTGTATTAAACTCCCAAGGTTACACATCTCCCTGGCCTTGGATTGGTAAATGCTGCCACCACCCTAGTGCAGAACCCCTTTGAGAGCCCAGGAAGGTGCACTTGGGAATTCCTTCCTGTGGGGGACTCCCAAGCTCTTTCACCCCAGCTCTGGGGAAGAGCTGAGAGAAGGAAAAGAAAAAGAAATCAGCTGTTGCCACCAGCTAACTGAAAAACATGTGCACAGACCTCTCAAGACATAGAAATCTAAGCTTGTTCTTAAAAACAGTAAATGTTATTAAATAAATACATGAAAGAAAACATACCTGGAAAATCAGGCTGTTGCTAGATATTAAAAGAGCAATTTCAAGGATTAAGCACCAAGAATGGCTTTCTTGGGGTCCAGCTTAAAGGTTACAGAAACACCTGTGTTTAGCACAGAGGAATCCACAAGCCTGAAATAAAGAGAGAAACCTGATCCCGTCTAAACTAAACATTTCCTGTTCTAGTTACATATCTGTGGTTCCAAATGACTGATTTCTAGGTATGATGCTGTTGATTTTTCAAACCTGGCCAAAGCTTTACAGCATCCCCTGCTGCTCTCTGTGTTTCTCCAGCCAAGAGAACAACAACACAGGTAAAGGGGAATTTTTTTCTCAATTTTAAAACTTTCTAGCCTTACCATTGGCACCTTTGGCCAGGTGCCAAGTCACTTCCTCTTACCTAAACATTTCAGTGAGACTTCTTCACCCTTTACAGGTAAGACAAGTAGAGAACAACTACTGAGAAGGATTCTTATAGCTAACTGACAGGCTGGGTGCCATAAGAGAGTGCTACCCCTGCTCATTTACCACCACCACCCCAAATCACAGATGGTGCTGGCCAGCTTGGTCCAGGTCGGGTCCGCACCGGCTGTGATTTCTCCCTGGAGGTTTAGGAAAACAAAGTTAATAAGATACATGCACCTCTAATTTTACTATTAAGTACATGAATTTCTAAACAGTATTTTCCACATTTCAAGGACTACGATGATGTGGAATACAAGGACAGTTTTTACCAGCTGATTCTGGGAAACCCTCCTGGGAGAGTGCATCAGCCACTTCGATAGAGGCTCCTGAAATGTGTTGTATTTCAAAATCAAAGTCTTGAAGAGCTAAATTCCTCCGATGAAGTTTCTTGTTAGTCTCTTTGACTGTGTGAAGCCACTTCAGTGCAGCTTGATCAGTCTGCAGGTGGAAATGTTGTCCCCAAATGTATGGGCATAGCTTCTCCAGAGCATACACAATGGCATTCCTTTTCTGAGACTGACTAGTGGCTTTCCCTCTCAGAAAGTTTTTTCCTGACAAACACGACAGGATGGAAGTTTTGATCTGGTCCTTCCTGCATTAAAACTGCTCCTACACAATGCTCGGACGCACCTGGGGTTACTAGGAAAGGTTGGTCAAAATCTGGGGCCCTTAATACAGGGTCAGACATAAGGGCCGCCTTAAGCTGGTTAAACGCTTTTTGACACTTCTCAGTTCACTGAATTACATTTGGCTGTTTTTTTCCTGGTTATGTCAGTCAGCAGGGTGGCAATTTTGCTGTATTGTGGTACAAATCGCCTGTAATATCAGGCCAAGCCCAAGAAGGATTGGACCTGCTTCTTTGACTTAGGGACAGGCCAATTTTGGATAGCATTCACTTTAGCCTGTAGGGGGTTAATAGTTCCTTGACCCACCTGGTGTCCAAGGTACATTACCCTGTTTAAACCTATCTGACACTTTTTAGCATTAACTGTTAGTCCTGCCTCCCTTATGCACTGGAAGACAGCTTGGAGGCGTTCCAGGTGTTCTGCCCATGAATCTGAGAATATGGCCACATCATCAAGATAGGCGACTGCAAATTCCCCAAATCCAGACAGAAGGTTATCTACAAGTCTCTGGAAGATAGCAGGTGCATTTCGCAGTTTGAAAGGGAGCACATTAAATTCATACAGCCCTACGTAGGTGATGAAGGCTGAACTTTCCTTGGCTGGGTCATCTAGCAGAACTTGCAAGTACCCCTTAGTTAAGTCTAAGGTGCACATGAATTGGGCACATCCTAGTTTCTTCAATAGCTCACCTGTGCATGGCATTGGATAGTTTTCTGGGTGAGTTACAGCTTTTAGCTTACAGTAGTCCATGCAAAAGTGGATTTCTCCATCCAATTTGGGAACCAGAACCACTGGAGAGGTCCAGGCACTCTCAGAGGGTTGGATTATAGCCATCTGTAACATGCTCCTTGATTTCCCTTTCTATGGCGGTTTTGACTTGAGGAGCCATCCGGTAGGTTTGGGCTCTAATTGAGTGAGCATCACCTATGTCAATGGAGAGGTACGCCCATTCTATCCATCCTGGGGTGGCTGAGAACACTGATGCGTAGCTGTTGCACAGCTCACCTCTTCCCCACCACTGTTGCTTTTCCCTTCATAGTTGACCCCTTCAGGCCACTCAGTGCTGTCTCTCTCCTGGGCTATAAACTGACAAACCTTTAATTCTCTGGGATAAAAGGGCTTTAGAGAATTAACATGGTACACTTTAGGTTTTAGGGTAGGGTCTGGGAACACTGTGAGGTAATTAACAGCTCCCAGGTGCTCTTGGACCGTAAATGGCCTATCCCACAACACTTCCATCTTATTGGCCTGGAGCAGTTTCAGGACCGTGACTTGATCACCCACTCTGAAGAAACGCTCCCTGGCATGTTTATCATACCAGGCTTTTTGCTCTTGCTGAGCATCTTGTATGTTTTCTCGAGCAAGTGCTAGGGAGTCTTTGAGGATGTTTTGTAGGTTGGTTACAAAGTTCAAAATATTAGTTCCTGGGAAAGATATAACCTCCTTCCACTGCTGCTTTATCAACTGCCGATTGGCCGCAAGGCCAATCGGGGGGCCCGCCGATTGGCCGCAAGTTTGACCTTGGATTGGTAACGCTGCCACCACTCAAGTTCAGAACCCCTGTGAGAGCCCAGAAGTGGTGGCAGCGTTACCAATCCAAGGTCAAATTGCCAGAGTGGGGATTCAGCCTTGACATAGTTGCAGAGGAGTCGGATCATTTTTAGCCAGAAGCACAGAGCTCAGGATTTTAAGAGGACGCATTTTTTCTTTTGGGAGCCTGCAAAGCCAGGGAGTCTTTTTTTTTCTTTTCCTTGTCCTTTCTCTTTCTTCTGATGGGGAGCAGGCATGCAGAGGGTTCAGCCTACAAAGGCAGGGAGTCCAACAAGCTTTTTTTTTTTTAAGACTTTTTTCAGAAGAATTCGGTATTGTTCCTGGTTAGTAACTGACTGATGTAGTCCGCCAAACAGGGGCCTGAATTTCAGAGATTGAGGGAGGGGAGAACATTGATAATCCTAATTTGAATGGCCTATTCCTAGTCTCATAATTGACAGGAAATTTTGTTTGTGGTGTACATCCAAGAATGAAGTTAGTCTGGGAGCACATACAGATAATGAGATGGGGTAGGAGGGATCACAAACCTGAGAAAAGTTCATTTGAGCACAGGCTTAATATTGAGGAGCAGTGCTTGTAAATGTATTGTGGGCAGGTTCTGGATACATACCCTCTTCTTCCCACCAAAATCAAATCAAGTTTGTATGTGATTGCACACATACCAGATTGATGGGATCTGGGCATGCTAATTACAAACTACTGTAATTGGTGTTTGTTAAGGGGTGCCTGCAATCTGGGTTACTAGGGAGGAGGGCACCAATCTGGCCTCTTCCAACATGACCATCTCCTACATTACACATCCACAACAAGAAGTTTTCTGGAGGAAATGTAACCCGATGAAAGAGAGAAGTAGAAAAGGGGGCCATGTTCAGGTGTGGTGCGTGGTTTGTTAGAATGGAAAGTCTAATGATCATTCAGTAATTCTTGTTTTTAATATGGAAGTACTGCAAACTGGGACACTGGTTCATCAATGTATTTACATATGTTCCCAACTGGAAGCACTAACATCAGTGGACTGGGTTATAGACTTTGTTAGTCACATGCATATGTACTCTGTGGAACTGGGGCTTTAAGGCTGGACAATTACAGGTTTTTTTCTGTTCTCGTTCTTCATTTATTTACTATTTGGTTAAACAGGTATTTAATTCAAACCACTACTAGTATAGGTTGCCATTTTGTATAAAATAATACTTTATTTATAAATAAATATCTTTGTAAAATACATAAATAAGAGAAATAAATAAAAAATTGACTTCCATAAATATCCTGTCACACATAAATAGTAGCAACATCTTTTAAAATTCCACTGCATCTCACTTCGCATGATGTATAAAATATCAATAGATTTCAGATCATATTTCTAAAAATTTTGGTTTCCAAACTATTTTGTAAGTTTGTCTTATAATTGAAAATTTTCTAATTCTACTTGGATTCTCTTACCAGCACTGAGGCTGAACTGCTTCTCTGTTAGGAAATAATTGCTATCTCTTCTTTTTCATGCTCCTAAGCTCTAGGTTATAGAATATCAGGGTTGGAAGGAACCTCAGGAGGTCATCTAGTCCAACCCCCTACTCAAAGCTGGACCAATCCCTAAACAGATTTTTGCCCCAGATCCCTAAAGGGCCCCCCTCAAGGACTGAGCTCACAATGCCAGGTTTAACGGGCCAATGTTCAAACCACTAAACTATCCTTCCCTCCCGCCGGGGCCTTTCTTCCTGGTCAGAGAATCCCATTTCCTATCATTGCAACCAAACATGTCTCCAGATGCCCAACTTGCTGATGAGTCTAGGTTGGAATCTCTGAATGAAAGTCTCACCTCAAGTGGCTTAGGAGAGGGTTTTTTTTGTTTTGTTTTGTTTTGTTTTGTTTTGCAAAAGCAGCAGGAAATGCTTTGGAAGATTTTCTGGATTGTCACCTGGGTACTTTCCTTCAGGGACACTCAGGGCTTGAGAACCTCTTGGGACCACCCAAAATCTCTCTCTTCATTCTAACATTATAGCATTTTTCTTTTGGAAGTTGTTCTTGTTCACATTTGTTCTGCTGTTATACTGTGGTTATACTGCATGTTAGGGTTCAGAGATGAGATTTGATCAGAGAAGAGTTGAAGCACATACATATACAGCAAACATATGTCAGCAATGTTAAAGGACCAATCCTTCCTTTTAAAATTCTTAATCGTTTTGTAACTTTTTTGATATCCTTCATTCATAACGGTTTTCAAGTACATAAAAGGTTACTGCAAGCAGGTAGGAGGGAGAAAAATTGTTCTCCTTAACCTCTGAGGATAGGACAAGAAGCAATGGACTTCCAGAAGTCCCTCTTACTGAGCCCGGGTTGCGGCAGCGGCAAAAGGGGCTCCCAGAGTGTGTGAGGAGCCGGAGAAGGAGGGAGGGAGGCGGAGTCCCCTGGAGCCGAGCCCAGGCTGCAGCAGCAGCGAAAAGGGCTCCCAGAGTCAGGGCTGCACGAGGGAGAGCAAGTGGGGCAATTTTCCCCGGGCCCCACCGGGGCCCCCACAAGTATGTCGGAGGCTCCTCCTCCTGTTTCCATGTCCCTCCCCATCACCCGGTGTCTCAGCTGGCAAGGGGGTGGGGCTGCAAGCTGCAGCCGAGCGGCAGGAACTCAGGCCCTGCTGGAACACCATGCCGCTGCAACGCTGTCCGGGAGAGGGGGTAAGCAGAATGGTAAGGGGCCGGGGCCAGAGACGGGCACCCCCCTGACCCCAGCCCCTCTGAGCTGGGCACCCCTGACCCCATCCTCACCATGGCCCTGACCCCCAGCTCCGAGCCCAGCCCCTCCGAGCCGGACACCTCCTGTCATAAACAGATAAGTAAGAGTTAATAGAACAGAAGTACTTCATCTCTCTTTTGCCTGTAAAGGGTTAACAAGATCAGTGAGCCAGGCTGTCACCTGGCCAGAGGACCAATAAGGGGACAGGATACTTTCAAATCTTGAGGGAGGGAAGTTTTTGTGTGTGCTGTTAGTTTTTGGTTGTTGTTCACTCTGGGGGCTCAGAGGCACCAGATGTGCAACCAGGTTTCTCTCCAATCTCCCTGATACAGGTTCTTATAGATTCAAAATAGTAAGTACTAGGTGATAAGGCTAGTTAGGCTTATGCTTATTTTCTTTATTTGCAAATGTGTATTTGGCTGGAAGGAGTTCAAATTTGCATTTTGCTGAAAGGATTTTAATTTGTACTTGTATACCAAGGCTGGGAGGGTATTCCCAGTGTCCATAGCTGAAAGACCCTGTACCTATTCCATTTTAAATTTACAAAGATAATTTTTACTTTTTTTTTCTTGTTTAAGAACCTGATTGTTGTTTTTTATTCTGGTGAGACCCCAGGGGACTGGGTCTGGATCCACCAGGGTATTGGTGGGGAGAAAGGAGGGAAGGGGGAGAGAGAGTTAATTTTCTCTCTGTGTTAGGATTACTTTCTCTCTCAGGGAGAGTCTGGGAGGGGGAGAGAGAAGGAGGGGGAAAGGTGCATTTTCCTCTCTGCTTAAGATTCAAGGAGTTTGAATCACAGTGATCTTCCAGGGTAACCCAGGGAGGGGAAGCCTGGGAGAGGCAATGGTGAGGGAAAGGGTTTACTTTCCTTGTGGTAAGATCCAGAGGGACTGGGTCTTGGGGATTCCCAGGCAAGGTTTTGGGGGGACCAGAGTGTACCAGGCACTGGAATTCCTGGTTGGTGGCAGCGCTACAAGTACTAAGCTGGTAATTGAGCTTAGAGGAATTCATGCTGGTACCCCATCTTTTGGATGCTAAGGTTCAGAGTGGGGAATTATACCATGACACCCCCTGACCCCATCTCCCCACAGCCCTGAGCCCAGCCCCTGTGAGCCAGGCACCCCCCAACCCTGAGCCCAGCTCCCCACACAGCCCAGGGCAACAGCAGCACCACCCCCAGGCAGCGACA
>NW_022059811.1:0-90280 GCF_007399415.2 Gopherus evgoodei | reverse complement strand
CCCCGCCCCGTAGCACCCCCTGCTGGGGGACCTCCCCAGACAGCAGCCCCACCCCATCCCTGTAGCACCCTTGCTGGGAGATGCCCCCCAGACAGCACTCCCACCCCTGCCCCGTAGCACCCCCTGCTGGGAGACCTCCACAGACAGCAGCCCCACCCCCGCCCTGTAGCACCCCCTGCTGGGATCTCCCCACCAATCAACAGCCCCACCCCGTAGCACCCCCTGCTGGCAGCCCCCCCAACCAGCAGCCTCACCCCCTCCACCCACCCCTCCCTGCTGGGAACCCCCCCAGCCAGCAGCCCCACCCCCGGCACCATAGCACCTCCTGCCCCCCTAGCCAGCAGCCCCACCCCCACCCCATAGGACCCCCTGCTGGGAGATCCCCCCATAGCCAGCAGCCACACCCCCACCCCATAGCACCCCCTGCTGGAAACTCGCCCCCCAGCCAGCAGCCCCACCCCCTCCCCCCAGCCCCTCCTGCTGGGAGCTCCTCACCCGAGCCAGCAGCCCCACCCCCTCCCCCCATCCTTCCCTGCTGGGAGCCCCCCCAGCCAGCAGCCCCACCCCCTCCCCCCATCCTTCCCTGCTGGGAGCCCCCCCAGCCAGCAGCCCCACCCCTCCCCCCAACCCCCCCCCGCTGGGAGCCCCCCAGCCAGCAGCCCCACCCCCTCCCCCCAACCCCCCCCGCTGGGAGCCTCCCCAGCCAGCACCCTGCCGCACCCCTACAGAGCCCCCTGCTTGGGCTCCCCTCCCCCAGCCAGCGCCCAGACCTCTCCCCCCAGCGCCCCCTGCTGGAACAGGCTGGGGCTGGAGCCCCCTGCAGCCTGGGGTCTCAAGTGTCCCGCGAGCAGGGGGTCCCCTCACCTGAACCGGGTTTGCAGCCCGTCCCCACAGGTGACGCTGCACGGGGACCAGCGGGACCACTGGCTCCACTCGCACTGGCTGGGCGGGCAGGTGCGGTGGGTGCAGAGCAGCCGCCCCTCGGAGCATGTGCAGTTGTTGCAGCCGTCGTGGCGCAGGCTGCCTGGCACCCAGCTGTGCCCCTGGGCGTCGGTGCACTCGCAGTGCTGCGGGGAGACACAGGCGCCGTCCTGCTCCAGGGTCCCTGTGCGGGGAGGGGGGAGCCGGTCACACCAGAGCCTGCTCCTGGGGACGGCGCGAGGGCTCTGCTGGCACCACCAGAACTTCTCCGGGTGCCATGGACCTCGCACGCCTCCCAGGACAAGGAGAATGGCCGTGACCCCCGCTTTCGGCACGGAGGATCCGAGCCTTAGCTCCCATCTGGAGCCATGGCTCCCTGGCAAAGGGCCCCCAGCTATGCCTGCCCTCGGGGACCCCGGCGAGCCCTGCGAAGGAGGAGTCCCAGGGGGTGAATAACGCCAAGGCAGCGATCCCCCAGCCCCCCGTGTGCCCTCTGACCCCAGCCTCCCGCACAGGGGACCCACCGTCCGGGCAGCGGCAGCCAGGCTCGCAGGCCTCCCCGTCCTGGCACGTGATGCCCTCCTGCAGGTCCCAGCAATGGCGCGGGCATCTGTTGGCGCAGTCCACCATGGCCATGGCAGGCGGGCATCCCTCCGCTGGGGCGCAATGGGGACAGGTTATTACAGGGCTGGGAGGTGACCCCTCCCTGCAGCCCCTCACCCAGGCAGGGCTGGGCAATGAGAGCTGGGGGGAGGGGCAGGGCTAGAGCGGCCCCAGGTCTGATCGGGGTGGCAGGGCAGGGGAGGGGCTGGGATAGAGGGGCCCCAGGTCTGATCAGTGTGGCAGGGCGGGGGAGGGGCTGGGCCAGAGGGACCCTGGGTCTGATCGGGGTGGCAGGGTGGGGGAGGGGCAGGGCTAGAGGGGCCCCGGGTCTGATTGGGGTGGCAGGGCGGGGGAGGGGCTGGGCTAGAGGGACCTCGGGTCTGATCAGGGTGGCAGGGCGGGGGAGAGGCTGGGCCAGAGGGGCCCCGGGTCTGATCAGGGTGGCAGGGCGGGGGAGAGGCTGGGCTAGAGAGACCCCGGGTCTGATCGGGGCGGCGGCGGGGGAGGGGCAGGGCTAGAGGGACCCCGGGTCTGATCAGGGTGGCAGGGTGGGGGAGGGGCTGGGCTAGAGGGACCTCGGGTCTGATCGGGGTGGCAGGGCTGGGGGGGGGCGGATACCAGTCAGGTTGTGTCTCTGCTCCTAACAATGCCAAATGGTCCATAGTCCTCTCCGAGCTCTGGGGTCCCTTCCCCGATGGTTCCCCCCTCGAGTGCCCTCTGGTGCCCCTGCCTTTGAGGGTTGCAGTGGGGAGCCCAGCGCCTGCCCCTGCCCTTCTCCGGGAGTGGACCATGGCTGCAGAGCCCAGCTCTGGGGCTGCCATGAGTGTGCCAGGCCAGGTGCCAGCTGGCAGTCTGAGGCAGCAGGGGGTAGGGCAGGGCGAGCCCCCTAAGTGCCCAGGCCAGGTGTATGGTGCTTCCCACTACCCAGCACTGGCCCTACATACCCTCAGGCCATGCCCCCAGCTGCTTTCAGGCAGCGCCAAGCATTCCCTGGGCACGGTGGCTCAGCACCAGGAGGCCCTGCTCCCTGCTCACTCTGCCTATGATGGGCACCGGAGGGACGGGAAGCCTCCCTCCCAGCTCTCAGGGCCCCTCCCTCCATGGCCTCCAGCCAGCCAGCCCCCAGCCCCCCAGCGGAGGAGCCCCCTGCACTCCCGTGCTCCCTACCGCAGGGCCGGGGGTTGCAGACGCGCCCCTGGTACTTCTCCCCTGGGCAGCGGGCCCCTCCGTTCTTGGGCGGGGGGCTGGTGCAGGTGCGAGTGCGCACGGAGCGGCCCCCCCCGCAGGTGCGGTCGCACCACGACCACGGGCTCCACGTGGACCAGGCTCCGGGCACTGACTCGCAGAGACGCCGACGGGCGCGGTGGGGGGAGAGATGGGGAGGGGAGAACAGCTGTTAACACCGGATGCAGCCCGGCCTCCAGCTGCTGGCACAGGGCTCTGCCCAGGCCCCACCGCGAGGCCCAGCCAAGCATCCCAGCTCACGCCAGGCAGCCTGGGGCCAAGCCCTCCCCTGGGGCTGGGCACTGGCTGCGGGTGCGTGTGGCACCACCAGCAAGGCGGGGGTGCTCTGGGTGCCCGTCGTGCATGGGGCTGTGGGCGCGTCCCAGCCAGTGGGAGGGAGGGGTCAATCTCCTGGCGAGGTACAGCCGAGGGTCGCGACCTGGGGCACGGAGAAGCCAATGTGTCCCTGGGGGAGGCAGCCGGCCTGGGGCAGTGACGCCAGCGTGCCCTGTGCCCACGGCCCTACCTTTGCAGGCCTGCAGGTTGCAGAAGCGCCGCTCGATGTTTGCGGTCAGGATGCCCTGGCACCAGAGCCCCCGCTCCCCGGGGGGGTGGTAGGTGCGCAGACGTCGCTGCTGGCCCACGCCGCAGCTGCGGGAACACTCGCTCCACGGCGCCCACGGGGTCCAGGTGCAGTTCCTGCCAGCGCACTCCTCACCCAGACACGGGGGCGCATCTGCGGGGCACAGAGCGGAGATGTGCTGAGTCCACCGGGGTGTCGCTCCGCAGCAGGGATGGGGGGAGCTCGGCTGGGAGAGCGGGGTCCTGGGGTGGGGTGAGCTGGAGGGGGTTGGATGGGGTGAGCTGGGGTGGAGCTTGGGCTGGGAAAGCGGGGCCCTGGGGTGGGGTGAGCCAAGTGTGCACTGGGGCAGGCTTCGTGCCCCCTCCAGACGCCTCACCTGTGCACCAGGGCAGGCTCCAAGCCCCCTCCGGACACCTCACCTGTGCATGGGGCAGGCTCCAAGCCCCCTCCGGAGGCCTCACCTGTGCACTGGGGCAGGCTCCGTGCCCCCTCCGGACGCCTCACCTGTGCACGGGACAGGCTCCAAGCCCCCTCCGGACACCTCACCTGTGCACTGGGGCAGGCTCTGTGCCCCCTCCGGACACCTCACCTGTGCACTGGGCAGGCTCCGTGCCCCCTCCGGACACCTCACCTGTGCACGGGGCAGGCTCCAAGCCCCCTCCGGAGGCCTCACCTGTGCACGGGGCAGGCTCCAAGCCCCCTCCGGAGGCCTCACCTGTGCACGGGGCAGGCTCCAAGCCCCCTCCGGAGGCCTCACCTGTGCACGGGGCAGGCTCCAAGCCCCCTCTGGACACCTCACCTGTGCACCGGGGCAGGCTCCATGCCCCCTCCGGACACCTCACCTGTGCACGGGGCAGGCTCCAAGCCCCCTCCGGAGGCCTCACCTGTGCACCGGGGCAGGCTCCAAGCCCCCTCCGGAGGCCTCACCTGTGCACGGGGCAGGCTCCAAGCCCCCTCCGGATGCCTCACCTGTGCACGGGGCAGGTTACATGCCCCCTCCGGACACCTCACCTGTGCACCGGGGCAGGCTCCATGCCCCCTCCGGAGGCCTCACCTGTGCACTGGGGCAGGTTACATGCCCACTCCGGAGGCCTCACCTGTGCACTGGGGCAGGTTACATGCCCCCTCCGGACGCCTCACCTGTGTACGGGGCAGGCTCCATGCCCCCTCCGGAGGCCTCACTTGTGCACGGGGCAGGCTCCGTGCCCCCTCCGGACACCTCACCTGTGCATGGGGCAGGCTCCATGCCCCCTCCGGAGGCCTCACCTGTGCACTGGGGCAGGCTCCAAGCCCCCTCCGGACACCTCACCTGTGCATGGGGCAGGCTCCGTGCCCCCTCCGGACACCTCACCTGTGCACTGGGGCAGGCTCCAAGCCCCCTCCGGAGGCCTCACCTGTGCACTGGGGCAGGTTACATGCCCCCTCCGGACGCCTCACCTGTGCACTGGGGCAGGTTACATGCCCGCTCCTGGAACGACTCCCCGGTGCAGTTGGCGCCTCCCTCACAGAGCCGGGTCCGGGTTTTTGTGGCTGGGAACTCGGGATCAGAGCAGGTTCTGGAGCAGGAACTCCAGGGGGACCATAGGCTGAAACCCTCCTCGGAGCCTGGAGCGCAGGGGAAGGGGGCAGCCGGGGTTAACTCATGGCTCCTGACCTCAGACCGCTTCCAGACCCCACCTCGGAGGGGAAGCAGGAACCCAGCCCTGTTATGGGAGAAACTGAGGCCCAGAGGGGAAGGGACTTACCAAGGTCACAGAGAGCCAATGGGAGGTCTGGGGTAGAACCCAGGAGTTCCTTGCCACTGCTCTAACCACTAGAGACCACTGCCCTCAGCTGGGGTAGAACCCAGGAGTCCTGGATTTCCACCTCCCGCCCCTGCTTTAACCCCACCACCCTCCCACAGCTGGAGCTGGAGCTCAGCCCAGCAGCTTTGCTCGGAGCGCAGCATGGGGACCATCCATTAGCCACAGGGTGTGGGCGAGGGGTGCCAGGTGGCTCATGCCCCTTCCACCCCCCTGCAGGGTCAGCGGATGGGGGCAGCCTCCCCAGGCAGTGGAGCCTGGGCACTCTCCCCTTCCTGGGGAAGAGGGGCCCGCAGACAAGGCTCCAGCTCTGACCCCGTGTTTGTAACAACCCTGCCCGCCTGCCCCAGCACGGCCCCTGGGAGCCCCCGCCCCTCCCCTCCCCTCACCTGGCACGCTGGGGACAGGCTCCTTCGTGGGACCAGCTGTCACTGGGGAGGGCAGGAGAAAGGGAGAGTTACGACTCTGCGGCTGCCAGCTTCCTCGCATGCCTGCCAGCCTGCCGGAGCTCTGCCAGCAGCACCAGCCCCTCTGCTAGCCAGCGCAGCCGGAGCGGGGTGGCGAGGGCCCGGCTCACGGACATGAGATCCCCACGGGGGGCGATGTCTGCGAGCCGAGGGCCTGGGCAGAGCAGCAGGTGAAGTCGATGGGGAGATGTTCCTGGCTAAGGACAGCCATCGGCTGGGGCTGAGTCCGAGGCTGCCCCCTGGAAACAGCATGGGTTCTGCCCGGTGGAGGGAGTGACCCTGGGCCCAGCCAGGCAGGGCCTGGGGTAGGTTCTCCGGCACCTGGTACTACGTCCGGCTCTCCATGCCTGGCTCGTTCTAGCAGAGCCGCAGCAGCTCGGCCGGTTCTCCGGCACTTGGCCCCAGCGAAAAGCCACAGGCCGTGTGGTGCCTGCTGTGCTCTCTGGCCACACCTGCCAAGCGCCGCGCATGGCAGCGGAGCGGACAGTCCCTCCCCCGGCCTGAGAGCTGCTTGTTCACCAGGTGGGGGGGTCTAATGTTCCCACGTCGGGCCCCCTCCAGGCAGTGCCCAGCATTCACAGGCCAGTGCCAGCTGGAGCTGGTCCATCCGGAGCCGGCAGCAGTGCGGGGACTGCTGGGCTGGCGCTACCCCCCAGGGAACCCGTGGAGCGAGCTAACTGCCCGTGGCATGGTGGGGCAGCTGGACACGGCCAGCCCTGCCTGTCTCGCCCACCCCTGCGGGGAATCCAGGGGCACAGGGGAAAGCGGGTCCGTAGAGCCCCTGGGTGCCCTCTCACCTGGGCAGTCCGGTGTTTGGCAGTACTTGATGTCAGTCCGAGGGCCCACGCAGTCCTTCCCTCCGTTGGCAGGAGGGGGGTTGGTGCAGCCCCGTGCCCTGGTCATGTGCCCCAGCCCCCCGCAGCTCACGGAGCAGGGTGTCCACAGGCTCCAGGGAGCGAAGCCGCCGTCCAGGGGGCACCGGGTGAAGGAGCAGTTCAGCTGGCCGTTGTGGCAGGTGCTGGAAGGGAACAGCCAGGAGAGGTCAGAACGGCCCTGGCACGGGCAGGGGCCGGGCAATCAGGAGAGGGCAGCTCCCAGGAGGAGGAGGGTCTAACAGAGACCTGGGCGGGGAGGGATAGCTCAGGGGTTTGAGCATTGGCCTGCTAAACCCAGGGGTTTAATCCTTGAGGGGACCACTTAGGGGTCTGGGGCAAAAATCAGTACTTGGTCCTGCTGGAGAAGGCAGGGGGCTGGACTCAGTGACCTTCCAGGGTCCCTTCCAGTTCTAGATGGGTGAATCTCCAGTTTCTCTTTTTTGCAGCACACCAAGGACCCTCAGCCCAGGAAGGGGCGGTTCAGGGCATGGCCCGGGCAGAGCAGCAGATGTTCCCAGGACAGCTCAAGTCTGGAAAGGTGGCAGGGGGGCTGTGCCGAGCTCTGGCCCAGCCCACTCTCTAGGGCCGCCCTACACACAGCGCTCACACCCCAGAACTGCCCACGGCCCCAGAACCATCGCCGATTGGATGGGGTCAGGCTGGTAGCCCCAGCATAGCCACGCTGCAGATTCCCTTCTAAGCCAGCCAGGTTCCAGCAGCACAGGCCCCACGTGGCCCCACATTCTGCAGTGGGGCTTGCAGGTCCCACGCAGCCGCCAAGCCGGGATGCAGTCAGGCCCTTGGGAGAGGGATGCACCCAGAGAGCTCAGCTGGTCGCCCTCCCGGGGCCTGTTCCCGCTCTCACTGGCCGCTCAGCACTTTGTAATGGGCCCTGGGTGTAGGTGGCTCCGTTGTGCTGCCAGCCGCAGTCTGTCTGCCAGCCATGGGGCATGTCCCAGCCATGGGCTGTAGGCAGCCACTGGCCCTGTTCCCCACTGCAGCCCTGGGGGAGGCATGGGGGATTCGGCTCAGCCCCCCACGGAGCAGGGTTTCCTTGCTCTGCCTGGCTCTCAAGCCAGCGCTGGGGGTCCGGCCCGGTCCAGCCCCCCTGCAGAGCCACAGCCGGGGTGGGGCCGCGGCGCAGGCGGACTCACCAGGTGCTGCAGGCAGAGCGAATGGTGTCACGCGGCTGCACCTCCTGGCCCAGAGAGACCCAGCGGCCCTGGGCGGTGAGGACAGCCGGGAGGGTGCTGGCGTTTGCCGAATGGTTCTGGAGCTCCTGCAGGGTCTCCTCGGTGACCAGGCAGGGGCACTCCTGCACAGGAGGCAAAATCCACGGTGGTGCTTGTGGGGCAGGGGTCCCTCCAGCACAGAAAACGCAGGCACTGGGCCTCTGCCCTGGCGTGGGCTCATGCTGATGGACGGGCACCTGAGAGCAGCCGCAGCCACCCCAGCGCGCCATCCCCATGCTGCAGGGCTCCGGGCTCCAAGGGCCATTGGGGTGCTGCCAACTCCGCCCCGGCAGCCTGCCCTGTTCCTGCCCCCAGGGAGCCCGGCTGCACGTGGCCAGCACAGCTCGCAGCCAGGGAGCACCCACGAACACAGCCCACAATGCACTGGGGCAGGGCTTAGCTCACGTATCCCCCCCATAATGCACTGGGGCGGGGCTTAGCTCACGTATCCCCCCCATAATGCACTGGGGCGGGGCTTAGCTCACGTATCCCCCCACCCACAGCGCACTGAGGTGGGGCTTAACTCACGTATCCCCCCACCCACAGCGCACTGAGGTGGGGCTTAGCTCACGTATCCCCCCCCAACGCACTGGGGCGGGGCTTAACTCACGTATCCCCCCACCCACAGCGCACTGAGGTGGGGCTTAGCTCACGTATCCCCCCCCAACGCACTGGGGCGGGTCTTAGCTCACATATCCCCCCCACAATGCACTGGGGTGGGGCTTAGCTCACGTATCCCCCCACCCACAGCGCACTGGGGCAGG
Source organism: Gopherus evgoodei (assembly GCF_007399415.2). Classification (NCBI taxonomy): domain Eukaryota; kingdom Metazoa; phylum Chordata; order Testudines; family Testudinidae; genus Gopherus; species Gopherus evgoodei. The sequence continues at coordinate 81,809 of NW_022059811.1, read as the reverse complement.
GCTTAGCTCACGTATCCCCCCACCCACAGCGCACTGGGGTGGGGCGTAGCTCACGTATCCCCCCCACAATGCACTGGGGCGGGGCTTAGATCACGTATCCCCTCAGCCACAGCGCACTGGGGTGGGGCTTAGCTCACGTATCCCCCCCCAACGCACTGGGGCAGGGCTTAACTCACGTATCCCCCCCACAATGCACTGGGGTGGGGCTTAGCTCACGTATCCCCCCCACCCACAGCGCACTGGGGCAGGGCTTAGCTCACGTATCCCCCCACCCACAGCGCAGTGGGGTGGGGCTTAGCTCACGTATCCCCCCCTAATGCACTGGGGCGGGGCTTAACTCACGTATCCCCCCCACAATGCACTGGAGTGGAGCTTAGCTCACGTATCCCCCCCACCCACAGCGCACTGGGGCAGGGCTTAGCTCACATATCCCCCCCAATGCACTGGGGCAGGGCTTAACTCACGTATCCCCCCCACAATGCACTGGAGTGGGGCTTAGCTCACGTATCCCCCCACCCACAGCGCACTGGGGTGGGGCTTAGCTCACGTATCCCCCCCCAATGCACTGGGGCGGGGCTCAGCTCACGTATCCCCCCCCAATGCACTGGGGCGGGGCTTAGCTCACGTATCCCCCCCACAATGCACTGGGGTGGGGCTTAGCTCACGTATCCCCCCCACCCACAGCGCACTGGGGCAGGGCTTAGCTCACATATCCCCCCCACCCACAATGCACTGGGGCGGGGCTTAGCTCATGTATCCCCCCGCGCACAACACACTGGGGCGGGGCTTACTTCGCGTATCCCCCCACCCACAATGCACTGGGGCGGGGCTTAGCTCACATATCCCCCCACCCACAGCACACTGAGGCGGGGCTCAGCTCATGTATCCCACCCACCCACAATGCACTGGGGTGGGGCTTAGCTCACGTATCCCATTGCCCACAGCGCACTGGGGAGGGGCTTAGCTCACGTATCCCCACCCACCCACAATGCACTGGGGCAGGGCTTAGCTCACGTATCCCCCCTACACACATAATGCACTGGGGCGGGGCTTAGCTCACATATCCCCCCCCCACAATGCACTGAGGCGGGGCTTAGCTCACGTATCCCCCCCCCAATGCACTGGGGTGGGGCTTAGCTCACGTATCTCCCCCACCCACAGCGCACTGGGGCAGGGCTTAGCTCACCTATCCCCCCCACCCACAGTGCACTGGGGCAGGGCTTAGCTCACGTATCCCCCCGCGCACAACACACTGGGGCGGGGCTTACTTCGCATATCCCCCCACCCACAATGCACTGGGGCGGGGCTTAGCTCACATATCCGCCCACCCACAGCGCACTGGGGCAGGGCTTAGCCCACGTATCCCCCCCACACACACAATGCACTGGGGCAGGGCTTAGCTCACATATCCCCCCCACCCACAATGCACTGGGGCGGGGCTTAGCTCACGTATCCCCCCGCCCACAACACACTGGGGCGGGGCTTACTTCGCGTATCCCCCACCCACAATGCAGTGGGGCGGGGCTTAGCTCACATATCCCCCCACCCACAGCACACTGGGGCGGGGCTCAGCTCATATATCCCACCCACCCACAATGCACTGGGGCGGGGCTTAGCTCACGTATCCCCCCACACACAATGCACTGGGGTGGGGCTTAGCTCACGTATCCCCCCGCCCGCAACACAATGGGGCGGGGCTTACTTCACATATCCCCCCACCCACAATGCACTGGGGTGGGGCTTAGCTCACGTATCCCCCTGCCCACAGCGCACTGGGGCGGGGCTTAGCTCACATATCCGCCCACCCACAGCGCACTGGGGCGGGGCTTAGCCCACGTATACCCCCCACCCACAGTGCACTGGGGCAGGGCTTAGCTCACGTATCCCCCCCACCCACAGTGCACTGGGGCAGGGCTTAGCTCACGTATCCCCACCCACCCACAGTGCACTGGGGCAGGGCTTAGCTCACGTATCCCCCCACCCACAACACACTGGGGCGGGGCTTACTTCACGTATCCCCCACCCACAATGCACTGGGGCGGGGCTTACTTCGCGTATCCCCCCACCCACAGTGCACTGGGGCAGGGCTTAGCTCACATATCCCCCCACCCACAGTGCACTGGGGCAGGGCTTAGCTCACATATCCCCCCCACCCACAATGCACTGGGGTGGGACTTAGCTCACATATCCCCCTGCCCACAGCGCACTGGGGAAGGGCTTAGCTCACGTATCCCCCCTACACACACAACGCACTGGGGCAGGGCTTAGCTCACGTATCCCCCCCCACGACGCACTGGGGAAGGGCTTAGCTCACGTATCCCCCCCTACACACACAACGCACTGGGGCAGGGCTTAGCTCACGTATCCCCCCTACACACACAACGCACTGGGGCAGGGCTTAGCTCACTTATCCCCCCCACAATGCACTGGGGCGGGGCTTAGCTCACGTATCCCCCCCTACAAACACAACGCACTGGGGCAGGGCTTAGCTCACGTATCCCCCCTACACACACAACGCACTGGGGCAGGGCTTAGCTCACGTATCCCCCCCTACAAACACAACGCACTGGGGCAGGGCTTAGCTCACGTATCCCCACCCACCCACAGCGCACTGGGGCCTGGCTTAGCTCAAGTGCCACCATGGGCTGGAAGGTGGGCAGGGCTGCCCATGCCATGCTGCTCTCTGCCCCGCTGCAGAGCGAGGAAAGGGCCCGCGGGTGCCTGACCTGGAGGCAGGCTCCGTGGTGCTGGTAGGTGCCCGCCGGGCAGTGGCAGCCCTCCTCGCAGCCGTCGGAGAAGCAGTCCATCTGGCGGGTGAGGTGGGCACAGCTGTAGGGGCAGCCCTCCTCCTGTAGGCACTCCCGGTACAGGCGTCCCGCCGGGCAGCCCACCTCTGGGGGGAGGGCGACAGACAGGCCTGAGCTCCCTGCAGGCTGCCCCACGGGCCCCAGCTCGGGGCCTGGGAGTGAGTGCGGGGCCCAGGGTGCCCCAGAGCTGCAGGGGGCTGTCCTGTCCCCCTGCCCCTGCCGCAGAGCAGCCCCGGCCCTCCTCCCACCTGCCACCCCACCCTGCGCTTTCAACAGACGTGAGGAGCGCCTGTCTTTGGGGGCTACTCCCTGAGACAGGGCAGTGGGGGGTACTCCCTGAGGGGGGGCCAATCAGGGAGGGAGGGCAGTGGGGGGCACTCACAATAGCGGGTAGTTAATCTCCAAGGGGGGGGATTGGAGGCGGTTACTCCCTGGGGGGAAGAGGGGATAGAGTAGTTATTCCCTGAGGGGGGATGGAGACAGTTACTCCCCGGGGGGGGCGGAGGCAGCTACTCCCCGAGGGGGGGCAGTTACTCTCCGGTGGGGGCGGAGGAAGCTACTCCTCGAGCGGGGGTGGTTACTCCCCGGGGGGAAGAGGGGATGGGGTAGTTATTCCCTGGGGGGGGTGGCTACTCCCCGAGGGGGGGCGGTTACTCCCCGAGGGCGGGGCGGAGGCAGCTGCTCCCTGATGGGGGGGCAGTTACTCCCCGGGGTCACTCACCGAGGCAGACCTGGGTGTGGCAGGTCTTGCTCTGCACGGCCAGCCCCTGGCAGGCCGGCTGGCGACACTGGCGCGTGCGGATCTGCTCTCCCCCGCCACAGGACACGCTGCACGGGGCCCACGGGGACCAGTCGCTCCATGGCGCCTCCTCTGCGGGGGGCAGGGCACAGATACTGGGTACAATGGGCCACTCGCTGCCAGCATCGTCTGTCCCCCGCCAGTACTCATCCGCCCCGGCCCTCCCGGCGCCCCCGCGCCAGGCCTCTGCTGCTGGGGCAGGGCTCTGACATCCCAGACAGGGGCAGGCCCCGGCACAGCCGGCTTGGTCAGGGTCTGTAGGTGCCACCGTGACCCCGTTGCGCTGGGAAAGGGCCTGGGAGCAGCTGGGATGTGCCCTGTAACACCCCCCCAAACGTGCTGGAGCCTGGGGGTCAGCACCCCCAGTGCGCCCCCCACAGCGCCCCCCGCTGTGCCCCACCCCCCGACTCTCACCTTGGCAGGGCAGCTCGCCCTGGTGGCAGGCTCGCTGCTGCTGGCTGTCCCCGATGCAGCCCCTGCCTCCGTGTTGGGGGGCCGGGTTATCGCACTCTCGGAAACGGAACTGGGTGCCCTCCTGGCAGCGCTGGGGGCAGGGCGACCATGGCCCCCAGGCCCCCCAGCCGCCGTCCAGCCGGCACGCAGGGTCGGTGCGGCACTGCAGATGCCCATCCTCGCAGGTGCTGCGGGGAGGGGAAAGCGCGTTACCGTGGTCACGCAGCCCCCAACTGCACCTGCATCCAAGCCCCTGCCCCAGCCCTGGGCAGCCAGAGACGAGAGCCCCGCATGCCTGGTGCCCAGGCTGGGGGAGAAAATCCAGGCACTGCCCCAGAGCCCAACCCTGATGACCCACCCAGGCCTCCCCTCCCCCGGGGACTGCCCCAGAGCCCAAGCCCCTGCCCAGCCGCCCTGGGCAGCCAGAGACGAGAGCCCCGCATGCCTGGTGCCCCGGCTGGGGGAGAAAATCCAGGCACTGCCCCAGAGCCCCACCCTGATGACCCACCCAGGCCTCCCCTCCCCCGGGGACTGCCCCAGAGCCAAGGCCCTGCCCAGCCGCCCTGGGCAGAGGCTGCAGCTCTGCGAGGCCTGGGGAAGGGTCCGTCTCCTCGGCTCACTCAGCACCTCTGGCCAGATGCCAGGCGGGGCCCTGCAGGGAGGGTGGGTCGCAGTGAGGGGCTTTGCCAGGGGGCAGCTGCCCAAGACTGCCCCAAGGCCCGGGGTCTCCCAGTCCCCAGAGCCACCCGCAGCCCCCAGGGGATGGGGGTTTGGACTCTGCTACCCAGGACGGATGTGGGCACCGCCAGCCCCGTTCCGGCCCCCAGGCTGCCTAGGGAAGGGGGCCCCGAGTGCCCGCGGAGCCCAGCACTCACCAGTTCTGGCAGGGCCCGTACACGGTCTGCCCAGGCTGTGCGTACTCCCAGGGCACGGGACCAGCCCAAGCCGAGAGGGGCTGCTGCTCCGGAGCCTCTGCGGAGAGACGGGCCAGGGCGTCACCCTCCCGGAAAGCCACAGACGCAGCCCACCCACTAGCCCCCTGGGCCCTCCCTGTATTCCTCGGCCAGCCCCCCGCGCACTCCCCCTCCCTGTGTCCCTGACCCAACCCCCTGTGCCCACCCTGTATCCCCAGCCCCCCGCATCCTCCCTGTATCTCTCCCTCCCAGCCCCCCGTGCCCTCCCTGTATCCACAGCCCCCCGCACCCGCCCTGTATCCCTGACCCAACCCCCTGTGCCGTCCCTGTATCCACAGCCCCCTGCATCTTCCCTGTATCTCTCCCTCCCAGCCCCCCGTGCCCTCCCTGTATCCACAGCCCCCCGCACCCGCCCTGTGTCCCTGACCCAACCCCCTGTGCCGTCCCTGTATCCACAGCCCCCCGCATCCTCCCTGTATCTCTCCCTCCCAGCCCCCCTCCCCCTCCCTGTATCCACAGCCCCCCGCACCCGCCCTGTATCCCTGACCCAACCCCCTGTGCCGTCCCTGTATCCACAGCCCCCCGCATCCTCCCTGTATCTCTCCCTCCCAGCCCCCCCCCCCTGTATCCCCGGCCCAGCCCCTTGCGCCCTCCCCGCCCGGAGGTGGGGGTTTACCTGGGTGCACCGCCCCCTCCAGCCCCAGGGAGCCGCTGGGGTACTTGCAGCGACACTGCGCCAGGCTCACACACGCCCCGTCCTGGAGCAGCCGGCCAGCGGGGCAGCCGCACGAGGGCTGGCACTGGGGGCTGTCCAGGCACGCCATGTCCGCCTGCAGGTCCTCGCAGGAGCGGGGGCAGGGCTTGCCACAGGTGAAGGCCACCTGCCCCCCGCCGCAGCCTGCAGGGAGAGAGCTGGGGTCACCCCTCCCACAGCCCGGCACACGGTGTGGGCCACACGCCCGGGATGTGCAGGGAGTGGCAAGGAAATCACGCAGCCACACAGGGCGCTCTGGCCACGTGTGACAAGCTGCACGGGGCCTTGGGTTTTTCTTGGCTTTTCCAGTGGTTTGCAGGCAGCGCGGCTGGGACTCAGTGTCCCCGGCTGTTACTGGTTTAACGAGGGGAGGGGAGAGGGACGGCAGAGGACTGGAGAGGGAACTTGGGACCCCGGCCGATGGCCTGCGGGACAGACACCCAGCAACTGGTGACCCGGTGACCTGACGACCCCGCTCAGGAGCCGCAGCCGGTTCTGCTAGTGGGAGGACAATGGGCTGCGGGACCCTGGTGACCTGACCAGCTGGTTCCAGCCAGAGGGGCCAGAGGACAGAAGAGGGGAGGAGACCCAGGCCACCCTGTTTACCTGGGGAGAAGACAATGGACAGAGATGGGACTTGGAGGAGGTGATAACAGAGGCCCAGCTAGGAAGGGGGGGCGGGGGTCTCGGGACTGGAGAGGGGGAGCAGGCAGAGCCCCCCTGGAGGCTGTGCTGGGCTGAGGGAGGCCAGGCCTGAGGCCCGGAGAGTTTCCTGTGCTGGGTTCAGACGCTCAATAAACCTGTTTTACGCTCGCTCTGGTCTAGAGATCAGGGTGGCGTGATTCCCTCTCGGGGTGGGAGCCCTGGGGGCCCAGAGCGAGGGGACTGACCCTGAGAGAAAGTGGCCCCCGAGAAGGGCTGTCGCACTAAAGGGGCACCCCCCCACGGATCACATGGGGCCAAGAGTGGGCACGACCTGTGAGCCCGTGACACCATCAGCCCTGCCCAGGCAGGGGTGAGGATGGGGCTGGCAGGGCTGCCCAGGGCGTGGGTGGCATCGCGGCAGAGTGAACACTGCTGGGGCTTGGGCCACAAGGGCAGTGACCCATCCAGCTCCACCTAGTCTGCCTCTGCCCCATGGGGCCTGCTGCCCGGTCAGCCCCTGGGCCTGGCCCCTGCCCTGGCCACCGCTTCCACTCCACCGTGGCCAGGCCCTGGAGGTGCTGCCATGTGGGCTATGCACCTGACAGCGAGGGGACCGGGCCAGGGTGCAGGGGGCCAAGGTGCGGAGCCAGGCCAGGCTGGGTGACCGAGGGAAGGGGCAGAGGCTGGGGGGCTCTGAGGGGGTGTGGCGGGATGGGAGCAAGAGTTGGTGAGGGGCAACTGATCACATAGGGCCCAGGCGGCCATGCCAGGCCCAGCGATGGCTCCAAGAGGGTCTCGGCCCCATTTCCCACGGCAGAACGCTGCCTGGGGCTGGGCGCAGCTCTGCACGGCTTTGTGCCCCAGCGCGGTGCCCCCTTGTGGCGATGGGACCAGGGCAGGCTCTGGGGGCACGGGCAGAGCTGGGGCCCAGGCCAGATGGCTGGTCGCTGACGGAGGGTCGGTGCCTGGGCCGGTCTCTCACCTTCACAAACAGTGTCTCCATCATGGCAGGCGCGGCTCTGCCAGGCCTCTCCGGGGCAGGGCACGCCCCCGAAGCGGGCGGGGGGGCTGCTGCACTCCCGGCTCCGTGTCGACTCCCCGGCGCAGGTGGCGCAGGCCGACCATGGCCCCCAGGAACTCCAGCCACCGTCCACTGCAAACCACCCCCAGAGAGGTGAGCCCAGCTCCCTGAGCCTCGGCTGTCTGGACCTGGGGCTTGGAGCCCTGGGTCTGCCATAAACCCCCGGGTGGGCAGGGCTACAGGCCAGACTAACAGGGATCCTGCCCCAGGGCTGGCATGCCAGAGAGATGGAGGATGTCTCGGGGTCGGGGCCATAACTGGGCAGGGGACATGGCTGTGATGGTGCCCCCCATAAGGCTTTATGGAATATGCTTACGAATGTCTATGTGACATAACTGGCATATGTTCTGTGCTACGTGTGCCATGTGACATCTCTCTGCAAAGGTTCTGCTCTACCGAATCTCTTCCTCCTATCTGTAGGCACGTGTCACTGGTGTATTCCAAGATCTGAATACTGGCTTGGTACTGGTTTGATTTTAAATAACTGTAGTAAGGCATTTGGGCAGCTTCTTTAGAAAGGAATTTTAAAATTAAGTGCCCAGTCAAGAAGCATTTAACAAACAATGGATGTTGGAAGGCCCCAAGCCACATAAGTCTACCTGGAAACATTCAAGATACTATGTGGGCAACGGCTGCTGCCTGCAAAAACTGAGTCATGCATGGACATGTGACTTGCCCAGGTGACTCCAGAACTCCATCTTGGCGCTGGACTTGCATAGGAGAGAGGAGGGGGTCTCCACCCACAGGAGAAAGTCTATTTAAACCCCTGGGAGCCCCCTCCATTTTCTCTTCAGCTGGCTCCACCCCCCAGGATACCTGAAAGAAAGTGGAACAAAGGGCAGTGACTGCAGGGGTGGGAGCGATTGCTGGACCCAGACTAGCAGGAGACTGGTCTGTAAAAGGAAGCTCACTGGAACTGGTGAGGTGTTATTTGGATTCAGTTTTCTTAGAGAGAGACTTGCGTGTTCTATTTTATTTTGCTTGGTAATTCACTTTGTTCTGGCAGTTACTACTTGGAACCACTTAAATCCCACTTTCTGTATTTAATGCAATCACTTTTTACTTATTAATTAACCTGGAGTATGCGTTAATACCTGGGGGGGGGGGCAAACAGCTGTGCATCTCTCTCTATCAGTATCAGAGGGGTAGCCGTATTAGTCTGGATCTGTAAAAGCAGCAAAAAGTCCTGTGGCACCTTACAGACTAACAGATGTATTGGAGCATGAGCTTTCGTGGGTGTTATAGAGGGCGAACGATTGATGAGTTTACCCTGTATAAGCTTTAAACAGGGTAAAACAGATTTATTTGGGGTTTGAACCCCACTGGGAGTTGGGCATCTGCGTGTTAGAGACAGGAACACTCCTGTGAGCTGCTTTCAGTCAAGCCTGCAGCTGTTAGGGGATGTGGGTCAGATCCGGGTCTGGGTTTGCAGCAGGCTAGTGGGTCTGGCTCAAACCAGGCAGGGCACTGAAGTCCCGAGCTGGCAGGGCAGGAAAGCAGGGGCAGTAGTCTTGGCACATCAGTTGGCAGCCCCAAGGGGGTTTCTGGGATCCAACCCATCACAATGGTGTCAGCTCAGGGTAGGGCCCATACCATGGCAGTGGCAACTGGCACTGGGGTGGTACCTGTGGGGGCAGAGCAGGCTCTGGGGCCGTACCAGGCAGGGGGAGGGGACACCGGCCAGGCTCGGGGCCGTACCCAGCGGGGGCGGGGGGGGAAGGGATGCTGTCCGGGCTCAGGGCCGTACCGGGGCAGAAGGCAGCCGAGGGGCACTCCTTGTGCTGGAGCTGAGTGCTGGTGTCTCCGTGACGCTCCTGTGCTCCGGCACACTCGGCCCCCCCCGTGCTGAGGCGTGGGGCAGGCGCAGGCACGGTACCGCGTCACCGCCTCGCTGCCACAGGTCCGGGAGCAGGGGGTCCATGGGGACCAGTCACACCAGCCTCCAGCCACTGGGAAGAGGGGTGCAGAGCAGGGGGCGCTCAGGGGGTCTCCTGCAGCAGCCTAGGCCCCCTTCTACCCACCCCCATCTTCTCCTCTCTGCTCCCCACCCCCCTCTCAGCTAGCCGCCCCCCACCTTCTCCTCTCACCACCCCCATCTCCCTGCCCTGCTTCTCCCCTGGCTGGCCCCTGCCTTACTCCTCTCGCCACCCCCCCCTTCTCCCCTGCACCCTCAGGGAGGTGAACAAAGGGAAGAGAGCCACAGGAGAGGCCACGTCCCCTCCAAACCTGCCACCCAATCAGTGTGCGGCCTAAGACCCTCTCCTCCCCCCTCCCCATCCCAGGGCCCCCCATTCACCCCACTCCCATTGTATCCCCCAGGGTACCCCTCCTCCATCCCACCCACAGGCCCCTCTGCACTTCCCATCACACCCCTGGGGGCACCAGTACCTCATGTGCCCCTCTGCATCCCCCAGCGACCCTCAGTCCCCGCCCCACACCAGGGCTGCCAGTGGCCAGCTGGGTACTCACCAGGGCAGGGCAGGCTGGTACAGAGCAGCATCCCCCCGGTGCAGGTGCTGGGGAGGGAGCGGAGCGGCAGTGAGACGGGCTGGGACGGAGTTGGGGGGACCCAGAACGGACCCTCAGTGTCTCCAGCATGCCCACCTCCACTGGGAGACAGCCCCCTTCCCCCAGCAGCATGGGGGGCTGGGACAGCACCTCGGTATCCTCGCCCCGGGAGCCTCACAGAGCAGCAGTGCTCGCCCACAGCCACAATGCAGCCATCTCTGGGGTGTGGCACTGCAGCCCTATCGCAGCTCTGGCCCACTGGGCATACCTCCCTCCGCATCTCCTGCCCCACAGCCTCCCCATGTTCCTGGTTTCACTGCCCCCCAAGGACCCGCACCCCTCTGCACCCCCTGCCCCGACCCATGCACTGGGCATGGCAGGGCGTGGTGCCACGGACCAGCGGGTGGCTCTTGACAGCAGCTGCCCCCCCATGTGCAGTCTCGCTCACCAGTTGTTGCAGCCGTCCTGGTGGGCCACGGTCTCCCCCGGCAGGTACCTCTCCTGGGTGAGCAGGTCCAGGCAGGTGCAGTCCTGCCTCTCCACACAGGCCGAGCCATTGGCGTTCAGCACCCTGCCGCTGGTGCAGTAGCAGCCGGGTTCGCACCTCCACATGCAGTGCTGGGGGCAGAGGGAGCGTCACGGGGTGGGGAGGAGACCCCGGCATGGCGGAGGGGGGAGCTATGGAGTCCCGTGGTCATTGCCGGGCAGGGAGGGGGACAAGGACACACACAGGCTGGATTCCCAGCAGGTGGCAACATTCCCATCACTGCCCAGTGCACCTCTCAGCCTCGCCTGCCGTGGGGCAGCACCTGTGGGGAGAGCAGGGGGAATGGAGAAAGCACAGTGCCCTGTGCCCTGGCAAAGGGGAGCAGCCTGGCCTGGCAGGGGAGAGGAGCCAGGCCTGGAGCAGGGGAGCAGCAGGAGCTCTCCCTGCCCTACGGGACAGGAGCCCAGCCCAGGAATCCAGGGCCGGCGTGGGGCAGCCCCCTTACTCCCAGGGCCCAGGGGCATCCACTCCCTTACCGAGATGTCATCGCAGGAGCGGGGGCATGAGGGGCCACAGTGGCTGTACATGGAGCCCTGCACAGCTGCACAGTCCAGAGCTGGGGAGATGGGGAGAGGCCGGGGCTGAGGATGTGGCATGACGCTCCGGGGGTCACCAGCCGCATCCCGCTCCCCGCAGCCCAGCACCCCCCGCCGAGCCCGCTCCCCACAGCCCAGCTCTCCCCACCCCGCTCCCCGCAGCCCAGCACCCCCTGCCGAGCCTGCTCCCCGCAGCCCAGCTCTCCCCACCCCGCTCCCCGCAGCCCAGCACCCCCTGCCGAGCCCGCTCCCCGCAGCCCAGCTCTCCCCGCAGCCCAGCACTCCCCGCCGAGCCCGCTCCCCACAGCCCAGCTCTCCCCACCCCGCTCCCTGCAGCCCAGCACCCCCGCCGAGCCCGCTCCCTGCAGCCCAGCTCTCCCCACCCCGCTCCCCGCAGCCCAGCACCCCCCCGCCGAGCCCGCTCCCCGCAGCCCAGCTCTCCCCACCCCGCTCCCCGCAGCCCAGCACCCCCCGCCGAGCCCGCTCCCCGCAGCCCAGCTCTCCCCACCCCGCTCCCTGCAGCCCAGCACCCCCCGCCGAGCCCGCTCCCCGCAGCCCAGCTCTCCCCACCCCGCTCCCCGCAGCCCAGCACCCCCAGCCGAGCCCGCTCCCCGCAGCCCAGCTCTCCCCACCCCGCTCCCCGCAGCCCAGCACCCCCTGCCGAGCCCGCTCCCCGCAGCCCAGCTCTCCCCACCCCGCTCCCCGCAGCCCAGCACCCCCTGCCGAGCCCGCTCCCCGCAGCCCAGCTCTCCCCACCCCGCTCCCCGCAGCCCAGCACCCCCCTGCCGAGCCCGCTCTCCGCAGCCCAGCTCTCCCCACCCCGCTCCCTGCAGCCCAGCACCCCCTGCCGAGCCCGCTCCCCGCAGCCCAGCTCTCCCCACCCCGCTCCCTGCAGCCCAGCACCCCCTGCCGAGCCCGCTCCCTACAGCCCAGTGCCCCGCTTAGCCATGGGAGGGGGCCAGGGGTTTCCCCCACAAGGATAGCTGCCCTCCCCCATGGCATGCTCCAGTGGGGCTGCCTGCTCTAGGAACACCCCCCTCGTACCTGGGCACTGCTCCAGGTGGCAGGTCTCCACCTGGGCCGGGGGGCCCTCGCAGTAGTCGCCGTGGCCCAACGGGGTTGGGCTGTCGCAGGCTCGGGCCCGGCTCCGCAGCCCCTCCCCGCAGCTCTTGGTGCACTCGGTCCAGGGGCTCCACGCGCCCCAGCCGCCGCTCCCTGGGGCAGAGCCGTGGGTGTCAGGCCCCCTGCCCTCCCCTGGCCTGCGGGCGCCAGAGCCAGCACCAGGTGCCTGGGGAAAGCCTCACTCCTCACCCGGCCTGTGTCCACCCAGCACTGGGCACGCGTCACCGGATCACACCCCCATCCCAGGAGGCTGCTGGGGACCTGCAGGCCACTTGCAGCCCCCCCACCCCTCCCCGGGCCATTCCCTGCCCCTCCTCCCAGGCTGGCAGCAGCAGGTAAGACATGGCGAGCAGCACAGAGCCCCTGGGGTCGCTGCTGGAACTGGGATGCCCCCACGGGGTCAGCTGAAGCAGGGCGGGAGGCAGTATCCTGGGGCGGGTGGGGGCACACTCACTGGAGCGGGGTGGGTGGGACGCTCTCCCGGGGTGGGCAGGGGCACAGTCGCTGGAGCAGGGCGGGGGGGAGGTCTCCCGGGGTGGGCAGGGGCACAGTCACTGGGGTGGGGCGCTCTCCCGGGGTGGATGGGGCACACTTGCTGGAGCGGGGCGGGGGTTGGTCTCCTGGGGCGGGCGGGGGCACACTCACTGGAGCGGGGTGGGTGGGCGCTCTCCCGGGGTGGGCAGGGGCACAGTTGCTGGGGTGGGGCGGGGGTTGGTCTCCCAGGGCGGGTGGGGGTACACTGACTAGAGTGGGGCAGGGGGCGCTCTCTCAGGGCGGGCAGGGGCACACTCACTGGAGCGGGGCAGGGGGCGCTCTCTCGGGGCGGGGGTGCACACTCACTGGAGCTGGACGGGGGGCGCTCTCCCGGGACAGGGGTGCACACTCACTGGAGTGGGGCGGGGGGCGCTCTCCCGGGACAGGGGTGCACACTCACTGGAGCGGGGCAGGGGGCGCTCTCCCGGGACAGGGGTGCACACTCACTGGAGCTGGGCGGGGGGCGCTCTCCCGGGATGGGTGTGCACACTCACTGGAGCGGGGCAGGGGGCGCTCTCCCGGGACGGGGGTGCACACTCACTGGAGCTGGGCGGGGGGCGCTCTCCCGGGATGGGTGTGCACACTCACTGGAGCGGGGCAGGGGGCGCTCTCTCGGGGCGGGGGTGCACACTCACTGGAGCTGGACGGGGGGCGCTCTCCCGGGACAGGGGTGCACACTCACTGGAGTGGGGCGGGGGGCGCTCTCCCGGGACAGGGGTGCACACTCACTGGAGCGGGGCAGGGGGCGCTCTCCCGGGACAGGGGTGCACACTCACTGGAGCTGGGCGGGGGGCGCTCTCCCGGGATGGGTGTGCACACTCACTGGAGCGGGGCAGGGGGCGCTCTCCCGGGACGGGGGTGCACACTCACTGGAGCTGGGCGGGGGGCGCTCTCCCGGGATGGGTGTGCACACTCACTGGAGCGGGGCAGGGGGCGCTCTCCCGGGACAGGGGTGCACACTCACTGGAGCTGGGCGGGGGGCGCTCTCCCGGGATGGGTGTGCACACTCACTGGAGCGGGGCAGGGGGCGCTCTCCCGGGACGGGGGTGCACACTCACTGGAGCGGGGCAGGGGGCGCTCTCTCGGGACGGGTGTGCACACTCACTGGAGCGGGGCAGGGCGCTCTCTCGGGACGGGGGTGCACGCTCACTGGAGAGGGGTGGGGGCGCTCTCCCAGGACAGGGGTGCACACTCACTGGAGCGGGGCAGGGGGCGCTCTCTCGGGGCGGGGGTGCACACTCACTGGAGCTGGGTGGGGGGGGCTCTCTCGGGGCGGGGGTGCACACTCACTGGAGCTGGGTGGGGGGCGCTCTCTCGGGACGGGTGTGCACACTCACTGGAGTGGGGCGGGGGGCGCTCTCTCGGGACAGGGGTGCACACTCACTGGAGCTGGACGGGGGGCGCTCTCCCAGGGCAGGGGTGCACACTCACTGGAGCTGGGCGGGGGGCGCTCTCCCGGGACAGGGGTGCACACTCACTGGAGTGGGGCGGGGGGGCGCTCTCCCGGGACAGGGGTGCACACTCACTGGAGCTGGGCGGGGGGCGCTCTCCCGGGACAGGGGTGCACACTCACTGGAGTGGGGCGGGGGGCGCTCTCCCGGGACAGGGGTGCACACTCACTGGAGCTGGGCGGGGGGTGCTCTCCCAGGACAGGGGTGCACACTCACTGGAGCGGGGCGGGGGGCGCTCTCTCAGGACAGGGGTGCACACTCACTGGAGCTGGGCGGGGGGCGCTCTCTCGGGGCAGGGGTGCACACTCACTGGAGCTGGGCGGGGGGCGCTCTCTCGGGGCAGGGGTGCACACTCACTGGAGCGGGGCGGGGGGGGCTCTCTCGGGGCGGGGGTGCACACTCACTGGAGCGGGGCGGGGGGCGCTCTCCCGGGACAGGGGTGCACACTCACTGGAGCTGGGCGGGGGGCGCTCTCTCGGGGCGGGGGTGCACACTCACTGGAGCTGGGCGGGGGGCGCTCTCTCAGGACGGGTGTGCACACTCACTGGAGCTGGGCGGGGGGCGCTCTCTCAGGACGGGTGTGCACACTCACTGGAGCTGGGCGGGGGGCGCTCTCCCGGGGCGGGTGTGCACACTCACTGGAGCTGGGCGGGGGGCGCTCTCTCGGGGCAGGGGTGCACACTCACTGGAGCAGGGCTGGACGTGGCAGGGCTGCTCCTCGCGCTCCGGCCCCAGGCAGGGCAGTCCGGTCCCCGACGGAGGGGGGGCCGTGCAGAACCGGTACCGGTTCTGGAGCCCCAGCCCGCAGGAGACTGAACACTGGCTCCAGGGCGTCCAGTCCGACCAGCCGCCGCTCACTGCCCGGGAGGAAACGGGGCAACTGTCAGAGGCTGCGCTGCCCCACACCTCTAGATTGTGCCAAGCCAACAGGACCCGGAGACTGGCAGCCCCCCATCGCGCCCCCGTGGGACAAAGCCCTGGCCTGAAGCCTGGGTCAGGCAGCCCCCAGCGCGGCGGCCTTGGGAGCAGAGCTGGGAATGGGGCCTGCCCCTCGGTGTCTCACTCTGTTATGGGCTCCAGCCACCCACCGCCCCGTGACATGGAGGGGCTGGGGGCTCTGGGTGAGACGCCAACATGCAATGTGCTACCCCACCCCCGTCACCGGGACTGTCAGGGCAGGCCAGGGGCTCAGGGGGGCTCCTGGAGGAACGGGGCAAAGGGTGTGCTGGTGTCACTCAGGGCTGGATGCTGGGATGGGACCTCACGGGGCAGGTCCCGTTCCCGCTCTTTGCCTGGTTCTCCTGGCCAGGGGCCAGGGCAGCGGCCAGCACTGTGCTCCCCAGCCCTAGCGCCAGCTCTCACCGTCCCTGCAGGCCACCCGGGAGCAGTTGGAGATCCGGCCGGCCTGACAGGAGCTGGGCAGGGGAGAGAGCAAGTGGTTAGAGCCAAAGCCCCGAGGAAGCAGGCCGGGGAGGGGGCGCCTTGGAGAAGGACACTGACCAGTTCTCACAGCCCTTGGGCACCACGTCTCCCGGGGCGTAGAGCACTCCGCCCTCGGCGCAGGGGCACTCCGCCGCCGCCACGCACAGGTTATTCTGGAAGCAGACGCACAGCACAGAGCGAGCTCAGCTAGGTGAAAGATGGCACTGAGAGCAGTTAGCCAGGGCTCAGGGTCAGTCCTGGGACCGGTACCAGTCAATATTCTCGTCAGTGGCTTGCAGAAGGGAGAGGAGAGATGCTAACACAATGGCCGGATGACGCCCGGCTGGGAGGGGTCGCAGGCGCTCCGGACGACAGGGTCAGAATTCCAAGTGATCTCGACAAATTGGAGAATTGGTCTGAGATCAACAAACCGAAATTCAAGCAAGACAAGTGCAAAGTACTGCACTTAGGGAAGGAAAATTAAACTCCACAGCTCCCAGACGGGGCCTAACTGGCTTGGGCGGCCGCGCTGCTGGAGAGGGGCTGGGCGCTCACCCCTGAATAGCGTCACCAGCGTGACACAGGCGTGAACAGGGTTAATCTCACTCCGGGTGAGGCAGGACAAGCAGCAATGGGTTAATGCAGCAAAGGGATGTTCTCGCTCTCGGGGAGCTCAGCTCTGGCCCAGGCCCCAAGGGAGGAGCTGGGATCCCCGTCACTGCAGGTGTTTAAGAGGCAGGACAAACCCGTCAGGCCTGGGCTAGGGTTACTCGGTCCCGCCCCAGCGCACGGCGCTGGCTGTGGTGACCTCTCGAGGTCCCTTCCAGGCGGGGGGGGCACAGGGGGCCAAGAAGGGAGCTGGGCCCCCCAATAATCATCAGGTACGGAACTCCTCCAGCCCCAGGGCCCAGGGGAGGAGAGCAAGCTCCTGCCGGAGCTGGGACGGGGGCAGGGAGGAGGAGTCCACGGCCTGCCCAGGCCCCCCCAGCTCTGTGCTGGGCCTAGGGAGACAGTGCTGGAGTGCAGGGGGCTCTTGCTCACTCACCAGAAGGACGGTGCTGGGGGGGCAGTAACAGCCAGCGTGGCAGGGCCTGTCAGCAGGGGGGTCCGTGCCCAGCTCCGCACAGGAGGCTGGTGCGTCAGTGCATTCCTGCCACAGCTTCCCCTCCGGGCAGATGCCGGGCACCTCGCCTGGGGACAGGGAGACAGCGGGACGCACGGGTAGAGCAGCACAGAGAGGACAGGGGAGCCCACCGGCCCCTGGCACCGGGGTCAGCACTGCCTGAGGGGAGAGTGCCCCCTACTGACCTCCCTGCAAGCAGCTGGTTCCTTGGTGCCCCCCTGACTCCTTCTATCAGCCAGGCTCCTGGTTCCCCCCATCAGCTGGTTTCCTTGGGACCCCCCCCGAAGTCCCCCAGCCCTGCAGCAGCTGGTCCCTGTGGGAGGTTTCCCACCCCAGAACTAACCAGAGCCCCCACTTCCCACTTCCAGCCTGTCATCCTGTGCTGCATTGGGTCATAAACTCTGTGGCCAGAAGGGGCTGTTATGAGCATCTAGTCGGACCTGGAAAGAGCACGGTAATGAAGCGGGAATTTTCTGTAATATTTTATATTAAGCCCATGTGTGCCTCAGTTTCCCCTACAATGCACCTGGCGAGGGGGAAAGGATGGCGTTGGCTCTCAGGGCAGGCGGGTCACTGAGCAGGGAAGACCCAGCTCCAGAGCCAAGGGCTGCGAGGTGCGGGGATAAGGAGCTGGCTGCGGGAAGGAGCTTGGAGCTCTCTCACAGGAGCCGAGCACAGAAGGAGTCGGTGAGGGACAGAGGCTGGCCACGGGGTCACAGCAGCTGGGCTGGGCTCTGGGCTGGCCAGACGGGCTCTGCTCTAACTGACCCCTCAGGGTAGCTCCAGGTCCCCCAGGCTGTGCCAGGCAACTGACAAACCCGGCAGCTGGGCCCGCGCTGGGTGAGGGTCGCTGCAGGTCCTGGCTGGGCGTGTGGAGCGAATGAGACTCCCCCAGAGCCCAGCTCTGTGGGACTCACTGGCAGAGCTCGCGGGGGAAAGCAGGAGGGCTGCATGGCCAGCCCTGGAGCAGAAAGGGATGCCCAGGGGGTCGGGTGCACTGTGGGGCTCCTCCCGAAGTTCCAAGGCTGGGGCGCAGCCCAGAGTCTGCGGGTCAGTGACAAACCCAGGCCAGAGACCTTCCCCAAACCATTCGTAGGGCAGAGTTTTTACCCACCACCCGACCGAACGCTGGCCAAGAGCCCAGGCAGGGAGCAGGAGCAAGGGGTCACTCAGGCTCCGGCCTAGCTCCCAGGCATGAGCTGGGGCAGAGCAACGTTTGCAGGTGAGGCAGGCCCAGCGAGACTCCAACCCCTGACGGCCAATGGACTCCTCTGTCAATTCCCGCAGGGAGCTGCACGCTGGCCAGGGTCCCGTTAACCAGAGCAGCCCAGGACACGGACCTGCTCTGCGGGTGGCAGTGGGACCTCTGCTCAGGGCACAACTGCCATTCACGAAGCTCATGTGATGTCAGGTGGCAAAGGACGGGGATGGGGAATAACCGAGACTGTTCTAATCCCGGCCTCGTCTGCCCCTGGGCCGCCCCGGACATCCACTGCAGAGACCAGGCCCAGCTCGCAGGGCCCAGCGCAAGGCGATGAGAACAACATGGGCCTGGAAAAACTCCACGAGGGGAGACTGGAGCGACTAGGGAGGGGATGGAGCAGAGGGGCCGTGAGAAAAATCTACACAAGGAGGAGCGAAAAGGTGGGGGAGGTAGAATCTCTTATTGCACCAGCTCCTGTCGGGGAGAGTTTTCCAGCCCCACGCAGCTCTGGGTGCACCCAGCTGTGTGGGGCTCGAACGCTTCTCTCTCACCAGCAGAAGCTGGCCCAGTAAAAGCTATTCCCTGCCCCACCTTGTCTCTCTCAGAGCCTGGGACCCACACGGCTGCCCTAGCACTGCATATAAAATAGCAGCTCAGCTCGGGAGCGCTGCCTGGGGCATCTGTTCCCCCGACTCCTAGTGCAGGAACCGGGGACGTCCCATTACATTAAATTCAGAACTGATCAGAGGAAATGCTTATTTCTGCAACACATGATTAGCCTGTGGAACTCACTGCCGCAGGAGAGCCCCGAGGCCGAAAGCTCAGCCAGATTCGGGAGGGCCTGGCCATGTCTATGGAGAGCAAACCCAGCAATGATAAATGCTTTGGGGAAGGGAAATGAAACTTGCTGCTTCAGGGCTGCAGCCAATCTCCAGCTATCACAGGCCTCCCCATCCGCTGTCAGGGGTTCTCACACCTCCCTCCGGCCCCTGGGGCACTGGGCTGACCCAGTCTGTCCGGCCCTATGGCCCCCGGGCGCTCTGGCTGCAACTCTGCGCACAGCCGTCAGGGAGGGAGCGGGGAGGTCAGCACGGCCCCAGAGGACGCGGGCCCGGGGCTGGACAGCCCTCCTTAGCTCAGGCTGCAGCCCCATGCCCACGGAGCCCCCGGACAGACAGTGTCTCACCGGCGCAGGGCTGGAGGTTGCAGGTGGTGAACTCAATCCGGTGCAGGACGGTGCTGCCCCGTGTGCGGTTCTGATAGCCGCCCCCGCAGGGCACGGAGCACTCCGACCAGGGACCCCATTCTGCCCCCGAGCCTGCTGGAGAGATGGGGCAGCTCAGGCACATGCATCCCAGAGACCCTCCGGCCCCAGAGACCCCACCAACAGGGCCAGAGACCGCAGGAGCCAGCCCCTGCCCCAGAGACCCCGCCCCACAGAGTCAGAGACCTCAGGAGACACCGCTCTGTTCCACAGAGCCAGAGACTCCAGGAGCTACCCTAGAGACCCTGCCCCACAGGACCTGAGACCCAGGAGACACCACCCTGTCCCACAGAGCCAGAGACCCCAGAAGCCATCCTGTGCTGCGGAGACGCCACCACATAGTGCCAGTGACCCAGGAGCTACCCTAGAGACCCCGCTCCACAGGACCAGAGACCCCAGGAAACATCCCCTGCCCCAGAGACCTCACCCCACAGGGCCTGAGCCCCCAGGAGCCATCTTCTGCCTGAGAGACCCCACCCCACAGGCCCAGTGACCCAGGAGTGCCCCCGGCTCCACAGTGTCACCGATCCCAGGAGCCCCCAGGCCCCAGTGACCCTGAGCCATCCTAGGGCACGCGAGGAGGGGAGGCTTCTCTGACTGCCAGGCTCCGGGATGGGCACCACCTGTGCCGCTGCCCTCGCTGTGGCTCCAGCCCCTGGACACCCCCAGGCCCAGGCCCCCAGAGCAGGGCTGTGCCCAGGCAGCTGCAGAGGAGCACCCCAGCCCTCTACCCCAGGAAGTCCCTTCGGGCCACGGGCAGGAGCTGGGAGCCGCTGGCCGACTCACCCCTGCAGGGCTGCAGGCTGCAGAACTCGACCTCCACGCTGGGGCCCTGGCAGTCACGCCCCCCGAAGGCGGCGGGTGGATCGGAGCCAGAGCGGTAGCGCCGCCGGGTTCCCACGTTGCAGCTGCGGCTGCAGGAGCTCCACTCGGTCCAGCCGCTCCAGCCGCAGTGCACTGGGGAGATGGCAGGGTTAGCTCCTTGTGGGCATTGCGTCCCCTGCCCACACAAAGCCCTGGGGACCCCATCCCTACGCTTATCCTGGGCTAGTGGGGACCCCCCAGGGTCCCTAGCATCCCTCAGTCTCAGTCAGTGCCCATCCAGGGGGGCAGGCCTGTGAAGGGCCCTGTCTGCTGGGGATGGGCCTGAGACCTGCCCTCCTTTTCCCAGGACTGCGCAGGGCTGCCCCACTCAGACCCTGTCCCGCCCGGGCCCTAGTGCTCACAGACCCAGTGTGGGCAGGGCCTGGCGGGGGCGGCATTACCTGGGCAGGGCTCCGTGCCGCACACCATCTCCCCAGCCACGCAGGTGCTGCAAGGGAGACAGGGAGAGGCTCAGTGTGACGCCCAGTGGAGCCCCTCCCCAGACCCAGCCGCAGCAGGCCCCTGGGCGCCCCGGCAGAGGGACCCCGGAGCAGGTGCAGGGCTCGTGCCCGGTGTGGGGAGCGGCTGGCCCGAGGAGCAGGGCCTGGCGCCCCAAACGCTGGCGCCGTACCAATTGTTGCAGGCGTCGCGGGGGGCGGTGTCGCCCGGCTGGTACAGCACCCCCTGGTGGTAGCACAGGCACTGGCTCTGTGGCACGCAGCTGTCGTCCTGCAGGAAGAGGCCGTCAGGGCAGTAGCAGCCCTGGTAGCAGCGGGTGGCGCACTCCACACCGGCGCCCTGGTCCAGGCAGAGCCGCGGGCAGGCGCCCCTTCCTCGCCGGCACTCCTCAGCCGTCTGGTAGATCATGGGCGCAGGGCACAGTGCTGTGAGGGGAGAAGGGGTAAGAGAGAGACGTGGCAGGACCCCAGGGGTTCTCGCTATGGGGAGGGTGGTGGAGGGCCCTGGCAGGCAGCTGGGGCGGCGGGCAGGAGACCCCTAGGTAACAGCCCCATTGGGGTCAGCCCCCCCATCACCATCCTGTCCTGTGGCAGGGCTCTCGCACCCCGTCCCTTGGCAGCACCCCATGCCCTGGCCCAATCAGAGTGAGTCCCCCGCCTTGCCCCTTTGCAAAGCCCAGGGTCTGGCTCATTGCCATAAGCCCCACGCCCCATATGTCGGCAGTGCCCCAGGCCCAGACCCCAGGGGGGAGCCTCCCCATACCTCAGCAGGGCCCCAGGCCAGGCCCCTCGGGGTAAGCCCCACCATATCTCGGCAGGGCCCCGTGCCCAGCCCCTTGGGGTAAGCCCCCCATATCTCGACAGGGCCCCGTTCCCAGACCCTCGGGGTGCCCCCTGTACCTCGGCAGTGCCCTGGGCCAGGCCCCTCGGGGTGAGCCCCCCATACCTCGGCAGGGCCTCGGGCCAGGCCCCTAGGGGTGAGCCCCCTCATACCTCGGCAGAGCCCAGCCCCCAGGGGTGCCCCCATACCTCGGCAGGGCTGGCTGTTGCAGTCCCGGGTCTGGACGAGGGGTCCTGTGCACTCGGGCCCCCCATAGGCCGGGTTGGAGCAGATGCGGCTGCGGGTCTGGACGCCGGAGTCGCAGGTAGCGGAGCATCGGGACCAGGCCGTCCAGGGGGTCCAGATGCCTTCCACTGCCAGGGGCCAGCAGAGGCATGGCCTGGTGAGCTCAGCCAAACCCACTGGGAACCTCCCAGCTGCCGCGCCAAGCCCTGCCCTGGCACCTGCCAACTGGGGAACCCCAGCCATCCTTGGGGGTCCCCCCCACCAACACAACCCTCCCTCCTTGGGGCCTAGAACACCAGCCATGGATCCCCATCCTTCCTCACAAGCTGCCCCCACCAAAGCAACCTCTCCGTCCTTGCAGTCTGGAACCTGCCCCCGTTGATCTCCCTCTGTCCTCGGGGTCTAAAACCCCACCCCCATGGCTCCCCCTTCCTCCTCAGAGCCTAGAACCACGGCCATGGAACCCCCTCTCTCCTCAGAGCTTGAAACCCAGCCTGCCTCAAAGCCTAGAACCTTACCCATGGAACCTCAACCCTCCTCAGATCCTAGAACCCCGCCTATTGATCCCTCTCCCTCCTCAGAGCCTAGAACCCCACCCATGGAACCCCTACCCTCCTCAGAGCCTAGAACCCCGCCGTGGAACCCCACCCCCCTCAAAGCTTAAAACCACACCCATGGATCCCCCTCAGAGCCTAGAACCACACCCATGGAACCCCATCCTCCTCATAGCCTAGAACCATGCCCATGGAACCCCCTCCCTCCTTAGAGCTTGAAACCCAGCCTGCCTCAGAGCCTAGAACCTCACCCATGGAACCCGCACCCTCCTCAGATCTTAGAACCCCGCCTATTGATCCTTCTCCCTTCTCAGAGCCTACAACCCCGCTCATGCAACCCTATCCTTCCTCACAAGCTGCCCCCACCAAAGCACAGCCTCCTCAGAGCCTAGAACCCCACCCATGGAACCCCCTCCCTCCTCAGAGCCTAGAACCCCACCTATGGAACCCCACCCTCCTCAGAGCCTAGAAACCTGCCCATGGATCCCCCACCCTCCTCAAGGGCTGTCCCCACAAGCCCCCTTAGACCCTACTATGGCCCTTTGCCATCCATCCGTCCATCCCCCCGGCTGGGCTCTCACCGGGGCAGGGTGGCGTGTCACACTGCTCCTCCTCCACGGGCGCCCCCTGGCATCGCCCAGCGCCCTCCCTGGTGTCGTTGCAGTGACGGAACCGCTTCCTCACCCCAACACGGTCCACGTCGTAGAAGCAGGTCTTGGAGCATGGGGACCAGGGTGTCCAGTCGCTCCAGGGGCTGGCTGGCTCTGGGGATCATGGGGGGTGGCGCGGCGGGGGGGAGATGGACAGGGCTGATCAGCACTGCCTGGCTGTGACATCAGGGGGCTATCGACAAACTCCAGGATGGGCCCCAGGCTCAGGTCCTGGTCCCTGAGGAAAGGGAGGGCAGTGGTGCCCTGGGACGGGGTGGGGGGCCATGCTGGTCACGTTCTGTCCCCAGCTGGTGGCATAATGGGAGGTTTGGGCCAGTTGTCATCCAATGCCAGCTGGCAGAGATGCCAGGACGCCTGGGTTCTACGCCCAGGATGCTCTGCACTACCCCAGAAGGAGTGCTGCCAACGCTGCCAGGAGAGGGTCCCTGTCCCCTCCCTGTGGGCTGCCCCAGGGCCAGGCAGGGTGTACATACCGGAGACACAGGCCGTGTGGCACTCGCGGACTTGCTGCGCGTCCCCCTCGCACGGGGCTCCACCGTTGGCAGGTGCCGGGTTGGTGGGGGATCTGGGGGTGGGGGGAGGTAGTTAGGGAGAGTGATCGACAGGGGGCAGCACAGCTGGGGGACCCTGATTCTTCTCCCGCAGGATCCCGCTTCCCAGCAGCGGGGAGACTGGCACCCCCTTCCCACAGGGGCACCCGGCCAGGACAGGGGGGCCAACGAGAGAATTCGAGCATCATGGACTAGGACGCTTGGATGGGACTGAGGGGCCACCGCTGAGATTGAAATCCCCCCTGAAAGCTGGCACACCCCAGTGCACAGCTCCCCCTAGTGAGCCCCCCCCGCACAGCACCCCCTACTGAGCCCTGCCTCACTCCCTGCAGCCCAGCCCACCTGACGAGCCCCCATCCTGCTCTCCATAGCCCAGCGCCCCCCGCCGAGCCCCTGCCCCTCTGCCCACAGCCCAGTGCCCCCGCCAAGCCCCCCCGCAGCACAGCACCCCCTGCTGAGCCCCTGCCCCGCTCCCCGCAGCCCAGCACCCCCGCTGAGCCCCCGACCCGCAGCACAGTGCCCCCGCCAAGCCCCTGCCCAGCTCCCCGCAGCCCAGTGCCCCCGCTGAGCCCCCAACCTGCAGCACAGTGCCCCCGCCAAGCCCCTGCCCCGCTCCCCGCAGCCCAGCACCCCCGCTGAGCCCCCGACCCGCAGCACAGTGCCCCCGCCAAGCCCCTGCCCAGCTCCCCGCAGCCCAGCACCCCCGCTGAGCCCCCGACCTGCAGCATAGTGCCCCCGCCAAGCCCCTGCCCAGCTCCCCGCAGCCCAGTGCCCCCCACTGAGCCCCTGCCCTGCTCTCTGCCGAGCCTCCGCCCAGCACCCCTCGCCAAGCGCCCGCCCTGCCCCCCGCGGCCCAGCACCCCCCAGCCCAGCACTGCTTGTGACAGGAGACTGCTCCGCCAAGCCCATGCAGTACGGCACCCCTAGCAGGGCACTGAGGCCAGCGCTCCCTGTGTGTGCCCTACGGAGCCCCTACTACCAGCCCCGCAGTGTCTGATTTTCTTGGGGATCTCTGTGACGTTATTGATATAATCTGGGACCATACAGAACATGGTTGCAACCAAGGTCCTGTAGTGGCACCAAATCTTGTGTAAAGGGGGTCATACAAGGTGTCTAAGACCAGGTCATGGGTTGCTGGTTATGATTATGCTGTCTGGGTGCATGTGTCATTTTGTAGTTGAAGTTATAAGTACTGGCTCTATACTGTCTGTATGTCAAACTTATGCTGTGCTGCTGGGAGACATCCCAGACAAGCTGGTGTTAGCTCTGCCTAGCCTGCTTGATGGCCCATTAAGGACCATCAGCTACACAATTGACCCATTGAGAGGAGGCAGATACGCCCTGTGACTCAGCAGGGTGTGCAGGAACTGGCCCATGTGACTGCAAACTCCATTTTGCTGTAATTTTCCACAGTAAGAACAAAGAGGTTCTTACACCTGGAAAAGTCTATAAAAGGTGGATGCCTCATCTCCATCTGGTCTTCAATCCTGCTTCTTACCTCTGGAGGGACTTTACAAGGAAGCTCTGAACAAAGGACTGAATGACCCATCCCAGCGGGGGATGTTCCAGAGACTTGATTTGAACCTGCAGTTTACTCCATCACTGCTACAAGCCTGAACTAAGAACTTTGCCATCACTGTATGTAATTGATTCCATTTAACCAATTCTAGCTCTCAGCTCTATCTTTTTCCCTTTATGAATAAACCTTTAGATTTTAGATTCTAAAGGGTTGGCAACAGTGTGATTTGTGGGTAAGATCTGATGTGTATATTGACCTGGGTCTGGGGCTTGGTCCTTTGGGATCGAGAGAACCTTTTTCTTTTACTGGGGTGTTGGTTTTCATAACCATTCATCCCCAGGACGAGTTGCACTGGTGGTGATACTTGGAACACTGGTGGTGCTACTTGGAAACTGGAGTGTCGAAGGGAATGGCATGTGACTTGTGGTTAGCCAGTGGGGTGAGACCAAAGTCCTCTCTGGCTGCCTGGTTTGGTGCCTTAGAGGTGGAAAAACCCCGGCCTTGGGCTGTGACTGCCCTGTTTAAGCAATTGGTCCTGAACTGGCACTCTCAGTTGGGTCCCGCCAGAACTGCATCATCACAGTTTCCCACCCTGGGACTGATCCAGCCTAACACAGCTCGGCTTGCGAGACCCAGTGGTGCCACAGGCCTCCATGGCAGGATCTGAGAGGCCAGCCCAGACGTGGGCACTCAGCCCCTGCCACACAAGGGTCCCAGGGTGGTGCCCACCCGGCGGGGTCCACGTGCTTCCCCCCCTGCACCTGAATCTCTCCTGCATGCCGACTCCGCAGCTGCGGTCGCAGGGTGTCCACGGGGACCAGGCTGACCAGCCGCAGTGAACGGGGCAGGCCAGGTCGTCGCACGTCACCACCCCGTCCAGGCACACACTGGGGAGAGGAGATGCAGAGTCAGGAGGCCTGGGCCCAAGGCTCAGCCAGAGCCCAGGGGACAGGGCCAGTGAGCGCCACAGAGCCATGGTGCCCCACAGGGCCGGCACTTCCATTAGGCAACCCTAGGCGGTTGCCTAGGACGCCAGGATTTGGGGGGTGCACGGGAGCTTCCGTTTCTGCTCCCGTTGTGCCGCCAAAGAAGGACCTTCTGCCGACGTGCCGCAGAAAACAGCGGCAGGCAATTGAGCAGCTCAATGACTGCTGCTGTCGCCTGCGGCATTTCGGCGGAGGGTCCTTCCTCGGCAGCACGACAGGAGCGGAAACAGAACCTCTCGTGCCCCCCATGGGGAGCACACAAAATGCCCCCCCCCCGAAATTCTGCATAGGGCACCAGTGAAACGGGGCAGGGCAGTTGGGGAGCACCCAGGGCTGTGTCTGCACTCGGCCCCCAGCCACCGGTGGGTGTGTAACAGGCCAGGGGCCAGAGGGCTGCTATGGGTACAGTGCCAACGGCAGGGGGCGTGCGGAGCCGAGGGTGAGGAGCCCAGGCCCCATCAGGGCAGGCACAGCACACAACAGGTCAAGGGCATCAAGAGCAGGGAGTGGGTGCTGGGTGAGCAGCGTGGGCAGGCGGGAGGCAGCGAGGGCAGGGAGTGGGCGCAGACAGGCAGCATGGGCAGGCGGGGGGCCGGGAGGGCAGGGAGTAGGTGCAGGGTGAGCAGCGTGGGCAGGCGGGGGGCAGCGAGGGCAGGGAGTGGGGGCAGAGTGAGCAGCGTGGGCAGGCGGGGGGCAGCGCGGGCAGGGAGTGGGCGCAGGGTGAGCAGCGTGGGCAGGCGGGGGGCAGCGCGGGCAGGGAGTGAGTGCAGGGTGAGCAGCGTGGGCAGGCGGGGGGCAGTGAGGGCAGGGAGTGGGCGCAGGGTGAGCAGCGTGGGCAGGCGGGGGGCAGCATGGGCAGGGAGTGGGTGCAGGGTGAGCAGTGTGGGCAGGTGGGGGGCAGGGAGGGCAGGGAGTGGGCGCAGGGTGAGCAGCGTGGGCAAGCGGGGGGCACCGTGGGCAGGGAGTGGGTGCAGGGTGAGCAGCGTGGGCAGGTGGGGGGCAGGGAGGGCAGGGAGTGGGCACAGGGTGAGCAGCGTGGGCAGGTGGGGGGCAGCGTGGGCAGGGAGTGGGGGCAGGGTGAGCAGCGTGGGCAGGTGGGGGGCAGGGAGGGCAGGGAGTGGGCACAGGGTGAGCAGCGTGGGCAGGTGGGGGGCAGCGAGGGCAGGGAGTGGGCGCAGACGGGCAGCGTGGGCAGGCGGGGGCAGCGAGGGCAGGGAGTGGGGGCAGGGTGAACAGCGTGGGCAGGTGGGGGGCAGCGAGGGCAGGGAGTGGGTGCTTGGGTGAGCAGCGTGGGCAGGCGGGGGGCAGCGAGGGCAGGGAGTGGGCGCAGGGTGAGCAGCGTGGGCAGGCGGGGGCAGTGCGGGCAGGGAGTGGGCGCAGACGGGCAGCGTGGGCAGGCGGGGGGCAGCGAGGGCAGGGAGTGGGGGCAGGGTGAACAG
Source organism: Gopherus evgoodei (assembly GCF_007399415.2). Taxonomy (NCBI): domain Eukaryota; kingdom Metazoa; phylum Chordata; order Testudines; family Testudinidae; genus Gopherus; species Gopherus evgoodei. Next base: position 54,537 of record NW_022059811.1, on the reverse strand, counting down.
CGTGGGCAGGCGGGGGGCAGCGAGGGCAGGGAGTGGGCGCTGGGTGAGCAGCGTGGGCAGGCGGGGGGCAGCGAGGGCAGGGAGTGGGTGCTGGGTGAGCAGCGTGGGCAGGTGGGGGGCAGCGAGGGCAGGGAGTGGGCGCAGGGTGAGCAGCGTGGGCAGGCGGGGGGCAGCGAGGGCAGGGAGTGGGTGCTGGGTGAGCAGCGTGGGCAGGCGGGGGCAGCGAGGGCAGGGAGTGGGTGCAGGTGAGCAGCGTGGGCACGCGGGGGGCAGCGAGGGCAGGGAGTGGGTGCAGGTGAGCAGCGTGGGCAGGCGGGGGGCAGCGAGGACAGGGAGTGGGTGCAGAGTGAGCAGCGTGGGCAGGCGGGGGGCAGCGAGGGCAGGGAGTGGGTGCTGGGTGAGCAGCGTGGGCAGGCGGGGGCAGCGAGGGCAGGGAGTGGGTGCAGGGTGAGCAGCGTGGGCAGGCGGGGGGCAGCGAGGGCAGGGAGTGGGCGCTGGGTGAGCAGCGTGGGCAGGCGGGGGGCAGCGCGGGCAGGGAGTGGGTGCAAGGTGAGCAGCGTGGGCAGGCGGGGGGCAGCGCGGGCAGGGAGTGGGTGCAGGGTGAGCAGCGTGGGCAGGCGGGGGGCAGCGAGGGCAGGGAGTGGGTGCAGGGTGAGCAGTGTGTGGATACTGCAGCCCTGGGCAGCAGCGTGTGCGGGCAGGCGGGGGGCAGTGCGGGCAGGGCCGATGCCCACGGGGGGCCGTCTGGGGGCCCCAGAGCCCAGCCCCGGGCACTCACCACTGGCTGCAGTTGTCGTGCAGGAACATCTCCCCAGGGAGGCGCTGCTCCTGGCTGAAGTCGCAGTGGCACTGGCTGATGTTCACGCAGCTGCCCTCCTGCAGATAGAGCCCCGGGGGGCACCGGCACCCTGCCAACACCAGCCAGATGCAGTGAGGCCAGAGGGCGGAGGCTGATGGATCCTTGGGGCCCAGGGATCGCGTCACCCAGCAGGCACCCAGTGTCACCCGCCAAGAGAGAAGCCCCGGGACTCCCGTGGGCTGGCACAGAGCCTGGGCCCTGCTGCCAGCGGCTCTGTGGAGTGGCACCAGTACTCCGAGGGTGCCCGAGGCCAGCGCCTCCCAGGCCTGGGGCAGACTCCAGCCCAGCCGGCTGAGAGGTTGGGGTGCATGGGGAGGGGACCAGGCCAGGTGACAGCTGGGGGTGTGAAGGACGGTGCCATTGGCCAGGGCCCCTGGGCTCTCGCTGATGTCCTGCCGCCCCCCAGCGCCGCTCACCCTCCACACACTGGCTCTGGCAGGTCCTCTCGGTATTCAGCTCCCGGCACGACTGGGGGCACGGCGCCACCAGGCCCCTCTCGCAGTCCCCAGTCTGCACGTGCACCATCTCGGGGCCGCAGTCTGGAGGGGCGCACGGCACTCAGGCAGGAGGCCCCAGACCCCCCACGCCTCCCAGTACCCCCCATTACACTCACACCCTCTCCCCGCACACTCCACGTCCTCTCCCACATTCCCCACGCATACCCATGGGCCTGCATCTCTCCCGACCCCCCATAGCCCCTCCCCGCCTTTTCCGCGCTGCCTTGCCCCCCGGCCCCGCACCCCCTTACCGCGGGCATCCCCGCAGGGCTGCAGGTTGCAGGGCTCTGTCTGCACGGCGTCGCCGGGGCAGGGCTGACCCCCGTTCTTGGGCGGGGGGTCGGCGCAGCTCCGCGTGCGGCTCCGCACTCCGCCCCGGCACTCGGCGTCGCAGTCCGACCACTCGCCCCAGGGGGCCCAGGCGCCGTTCACTGGCCCAGAGAAGGGGCAGGGACGGGGTGAGCACAGAGCTGGACAGCCCCACTGGGCCGGCCCCCCGCCGGATTCCCCTCCCCCTACCCCCCGGCTCTCCTGCCGCGGGGCTGAGGGCAGCTCCCCATGGGACAGTCCCAACAGTGAGGTGCACTGGGGGGATTCCACCTTCCCCCAACGCCTCCAAGAGCAGCCAGGCCAAGTGCGGAGGCTGGGAGGGGCAGCTGGCTGGCTCCAGCAGGGCGGGAGTGGGGCCCACCCCTGGCAGCCCTGGGCCTGGCCCCAAGCTGCAGTGCTGGGCCGTGGGGCTCAGCACACGGGGGCTGTGTGCTGAGGAGGGGGCTGAGACTCTGTCCCCAGCTGCAAGGGGCTGTGCAGAGGGGCAGGCTGGCAGGGCAGGGGTCCCTGCTTCCCAGAGGGGCGCGGCAGGCGGGACGGGGGTCTCTGCTCCCCAGGGAGGCAGGTTTGGGGGGTCTCTGCTCCTCAGGGGGTGCAATGGGCAGGGCAGGGGGTCTCTGCTCCCCAGCGGGTGCGACGGGTGGGACAGGGGTCTCCGCTTCCCAGGAAGGCAGGTTGGGGGGGATCTCTTCTCCCCGGGGGGCACGGTGAGTGGAGCAGGGGGTCTCTGCTCCCCAGGGAGGCAGGTTGGGGAGGGGACTCCGCTCCCCAGGGAGGCAGGTTGGGGAGGGGTCTCCGCTCCCCAGGGAGGCAGGTTGGGGAGGGGTCTCTGCTCCCCAGGGAGGCAGGTTGGGGAGGGGACTCCGCTCCCCAGGGAGGCAGGTTGGGGAGGGGTCTCCGCTCCCCAGGGAGGCAGGTTGGGGAGGGGACTCCGCTCCCCAGGGAGGCAGGTTGGGGAGGGGTCTCCGCTCCCCGGGGGGGTGCGGTGAGCAGGGCAGGAGGTCTCTGCTCCCCAGGAAGGCAGGTTGGGGAGGGGACTCCGCTCCCCAGGGAGGCGTCTCCGCTCCCCAGGGAGGCAGGTTGGGGGGGTCTCTGCTCCCCGGGGGGTGCCGTGAGTGGGGCTGAGGGTCTCTGCTCCCCAGGGAGGCAGGTTGGGGGGGTCTCTGCTCCCCGGGGGGGGTGCAGTGAGCGGGGCAGGGGGTCTCCGCTCCCCAGGGAGGCAGGTTGGGGAGTCTCTGCTCCCCAGGAGGGCACGGTGAGCGGGGCAGGGGGTCTCTGCTCCCCAGGGAGGCAGGTTGGGGGGGTCTCTGCTCCCCGGGGGGGGTGCAGTGAGAGGGACAGGGGAGTCTCCGCTCCCCAGGGAGGCAGGTTGGGGGTGTCTGCTCCCTGGGGGGGCATCTTGAGTGGGGCAGGGGTCTCTGCTCCCCAGGGAGGCACGGTGAGAGGGACAGGGGAGCCTCCGCTCCCCAGGGAGGCAGGTTGGGGGGTCTCTGCTCCCCGGGGGGTGCGGTGAGCGGGGCAGGGGTCTCTGCTCCCCAGGGAGGCAGGTTGGGGGGTCTCTGCTCCCCGGGGGGTGCGGTGAGCGGGGCAGGGGTCTCCGCTCCCCAGGGAGGCAGGTTGGGGGGGTCTCTTCTCCCCAGGGGGGCACGGTGAGAGGGACAGGGGAGCCTCCGCTCCCCAGGGAGGAAGGTTGGGGGGGTCTCTGCTCCCCGGGGGGGGTGCGGTGAGCAGGGCAGGAGGTATCCGCTCCCCAGGGAGGCAGGTTGGGGGGGGGGTCTCCGCTCCCCAGGGAGGCAGGTTGGGGGTCTCTGCTCCTCGGGGGGGTGCCGTGAGTGGGACAGGAGTCTCTGCTCCCCAGGGAGGCAGGTTGGGGGTCTCTGCTCCCTGGGGGGGGCGCCGTGAGTGGGGCAGGGGTCTCTGCTCCCCAGGGAGGCAGGTTGGGGGTTCTCTGCTCCCCAGGGGGTGCGGTGAGCGGGACAGGAGGTCTCCGTTCCCCAGGGAGGCAGGTTGGGGGTCTCTGCTCCCCGGGGGGTGCGGTGAGCGGGGCAGGGGAGTCTCCGATCCCCAGGGAGGCAGGTTGGGGGGTCTCTGCTCCCCAGGGGGTGCGGTGAGCGGGGCAGGGGAGTCTCCGATCCCCAGGGAGGCAGGTTGGGGGGGTCTCTGCTCCCCAGGGGGTGCGGTGAGCGGGGCAGGGGAGTCTCCGCTCCCCAGGGAGGCAGGTTGGGGGGTCTCTGCTCCCCAGGGGGGTGTGGTGAGCAGGGCAGGAGTTCTCCGCTCCCCAGGGAGGCAGGTTGGGGGGGTCTCTGCTCCCCGGGGGGGGCGCAGTGAGTGGGGCAGGGGTCTCTGCTCCCCAGGGAGGCAGGTTGGGGGGGTCTTTGCTCCCCGGGGGGGCGCAGTGAGTGGGGCAGGGGTCTCTGCTCCCCAGGGAGGCAGGTCGGGGGTCTCACCTGGGCAGGCCCGGAGGAAGCAGGAGCGGCTGTCGAACTCGTTGTGTTCGCACTGGCCCCCGGGCAGGGCGTTCCGGAGCAGGTCCCGCCGGCGGAAGGTCACACCCAGCCCGCACGACCGGCTGCACTGGCTCCAGCCACTCCAGGGAGACAGGATGCAGTCCACTGGGGGGGCAGGAGACAGGCGTTAGAGCCGGGGGTCCCAGGGCTCCAGCCAGCCCCCCCGCCCCAGGACAGTTCCCCAGCCGGACCCCAGCCCAGCCTTGTCTAGCCCGGGGCCCCAGCCGGGGGGCATGCAGCCTGAGGGCCGCCAGGGCTCCCATGGGCAGGATCTGCAGGGAATGAGGGAACCGGACAGCTCCAGAGCCTGGCCCCTGGCGCCAGCTGGAGATGGAGCCAGTGGGAGGGCAGGGGCCTGGCTCCCTGCTCCGAGGTTCGGGCAGCTCCCCGAGCGTTGCTGGGTGGTGCCGGGGGGACGTGCCCAGGGCCAAGCGCCCGCAGCGGAGCTCGGCACGTACCACAGCTGCTCTCGTCAGAGCCGTCCTGGCAGTCCGGGTGCAGGTCGCAGCGCTTCTCCAGGGCCAGGCACTCCCCGCTGCCACAGGAGAACTGCTTGGCAGAGCAGGAGCTGGGCCGCCCGGCCGGGGAGGCCAGGGAGACGGTGGGGCCGGCTGAGGCGGTGGGGCCTCCTGCAGAGACAGGCAGCGGCAGGGTCAGTGCCACCCACAGGAGAGAAGTGAGGGGAGCGCCTGGCCCAGCCCCGCAGCTGCCACCCACCAGGGCTAACGCTGACCCGGGGGCCTGGCCCATTCGCTCAGCGAGGACCTGCCCACCTCCAGCCCCTGGGAGCCCGGCCTGGCAGCGCCTGGGCCAGCCTCACCGCGTTTGGCCCACGTGTGACCCGCTGGGCTGCTCCTGGCTGATTTCCTGCCCTCATCAGGGCCGGTGCAAGGAAGTTTCACGCCCTAGGCGAAACTTCCATCTTGCGCCCCCCCAGCCCTGCAGCAGCTCCTCGCCCTGAAGTGTGCCTGCCACCCCTGCGGCAGCTCCCCTCCCCCTGGCCCGAGGAGCCCTGCGGTACCTCCCCACCCCAGCTCACCTCTGCTCCGCGTCCTCCCCGAGCACGCCGTCCTGCTCTAATTCTCCTCCCAGGCTTGTGGCACCAAACAGCTGATTGGCGCCGCAAGCCTGGGAGGCGGAAGTGAAGTAGCAACCGCGCAGTGGAACCCCTGGGCTGCCGGTGGCACGCTGACCCAGGCATGGGTGGCAAGTTTGTAGAAATTTTGGTGGTGCCCAGAACCTGCCCCCCAAACTCCGCCCCCACTTGCCTAAGGCCCTGGGAGGGGTTTGGGGGGAGAGCTCTGGGATACAGGCCCTGAGCTGGGGATTAGGGTGCAGGAGGGGTGCAGGCTTTGGGATGGAGTTTGGGTGTTGGATGCAGGCTCCGGGCTGAGGTAGGAGGTGGGTATGCAGGAGGGGGTGAAGGGTGCAGGCTTTGGGATGGAGTATGGGTGCAGGCTGGGGGGGAGGGGTGCAGGCTCTGGGAGGGAGTTTGGGGGTGGGAAGGAGTGTGTGGGAAAGGGGAGGTGGTGCACGCTCTGGGAGGGAGTTTGGGGATAGGAGGGAGTGCAGGGGGATGAGGGTTGGGGCTGAGGATGAGGGGTTCATGCTGCAGGGGGGGCTCAGGGTTGGGGAAGAGCATTAGGGTGCAGGGGGATGAGGGTTGGGGCTGAGGATGAGGGGTTCATGATGCGGGGGGGCTGAGGGCTGGGGAAGAGGATTAGGGTGCATGGGGATGAGGATTGGGGTTGAGGATGAGGGGTTCATGATGTGGGGGGGCTCAGGGCTGAGGCAGAGGATTAGGGTGTGGGGGGCTGAGGGGTTTGGGGTGTTGGAGAGACTCAGGGCGAGGGCGGAAGCACAGGGTAAGGGCAGCCTGCCCTGCCATGGGGGGCACTAGGCCCTGGGACAGCAGACAGCAGTTCTGCCGGAAGCCGCTCTACTCCAGCAACAGAAGCAGGCAGAGGAGAGGTGCTGCGCCGCTTTCTGTGAGGCAGGGATGCAGCGTGGCGTGTTGGGGGGAGACCCGCAGGGGTCGGGGCCTGGGCCCGATCCAGGCAGGGCCGGGGGAGAGACCGAGCTCCAAATATTGATGGAGCAGGGCCACCAGCCCTGAATATTGCTGGTGCTCGAGCACCGCAAATGTATAGAACCTGCCCCCTATAAACCCTGAGCTGCCGGCTGCCGCGGCGGCGCCCTGACCCAGGGGACACCCTGGGCTGCCGGCTGCGGATGCTGCCGGCAGCTCCGAGTCCCTCTCGATCCCAGCAGCAGCGGCTGCTCAACCACTTAAAAAAAAATTGGGGATGCTTTTTGGCGCCAAATCTCGGCGCCCTAGGCAACCGCCTAGTCTGCCTAAATGGTTGCACCGGCCCTGGCCCTCATCAGGGGTGGCCCCTAGTCTCCCAACGGCAGTCCGCAAAGGGGGCTCAAGGCTGAACCCCATGGGCCCCAGGAGCAAGGCTGACAGCCCCACTTACTCCATAGAGGCCCCCAAGCAGCCACCAGGCAGCAGGGCCCTGGAGAAGGGCCGCTCAATGCCCCACGTATAAATCTGCAGTCCCCTTTGGCCAGCAGCTCGGAGCCCTCCCTCCTGCCCTCTGTGCCCAGCCTGGCCCCAGTCCTGGGGGTGGCGGAGTGGGTGCCTCAGTTTCCCCCAGGTGGTGGGAAAGGGCTGGTAGCTCTTCCCAGAGGCCCAAGGAAGCAGATGTGGCTCACACCTGGCTGTCTGCGGTTGGGGGCCAGGTCAGTGGAAGGTCCCTGAAGACAATGGCAAAGCCAATCACTGGGACATTTGGTATCTAGCAACTAATGATCCTGGATGACCGCCCCCCCTCGAACCAGCTGGGGAACAAAGAGCGGAGGAGGGGCCTAGAGGCCCAGGCCTGGGAACACAAACGAAAAGGACGGGGGTTGGGGAGGACAGAGCAGGAGGCAGGGTCTGGCACACTGAGGGGTCTGCCAGAGACTGTTCCAAAGCTGGGGCCCTGGCCCCGCTCCTGTGGGTTGGTGACCAGGGGGAGGGTGCTGGGAGGATCTGATGCCTCGCAAGCCCCCAGGTCAAATGCAGGGCGCCCAGCTCCATGTGGGGTGGCTGCGAGGGGACTCCCCAGGCTGCAGGTTCCAGGCAGGGTGGGGCCCCTGCGGCTGAGCCGTGGGTCTGGCCCCATCCCTCTCCCCACTCACCGCAGTGCCACTCGTCCGACCCGTCCAGGCAGTCCTCCTGCCCGTCGCACACCAAGGCGGCCTCCACGCAGCCCAGCACCTCGCAGGCAAACTGGCCCTGGGTGCAGAGGAGCCGAGGGAAGGGCAGCCCTGCCAGAAGAACACACGGGCTGGGGGGCTGGCACTGACCCCCCCGGGGGTGCCCAGCACAGAGTTTTCCTGCCCCCAGCAGCACCTCGCGCAGCTCTGCTCCACTGCAGGGGTCTGGATCCCGGCAGGTCGAGACCTGCTCCCCTGGAGGGCACAGACTGTCTGCAGGGTCCAGGGGAACTCGGAGCGGCGGAAGGAGGTGCCCAGGCCAGGGCACGTGGGTAATGCCCACCTCACAGATCCCAGGAACTGCAATGATGGGCAGGGTTTCGCAGGGCAGCTCCCCCGCGGGAGTTGGCAGCTCTGCTCCCTGCATCGGCTGGGTTCTCCTTGGGGGTCATCCCACGCCCACCCAGCTCAGCTGGCAAGCTCCACGTTCCTGCCCTCCCCCCAGCACCAGCACCAAACAGCTGCCCCCTGCTTACCAGCCAGAGTGGTGGCCAGCCCAGGCCTGCCAGGCTGGGAGGGGCCAGTGTGCAGCCCAGGCAGCCTCGTGGGGCCAGGCCCGGGACCTGCTGCTGACACAGTCACGGCCGCCATGCCCGGCAGGGTGGGGCCCAGCAGGCGTGGGGTCCCCGGAGAGGTTGTCCCTGCCCAGAAGAGCCCAGGAGTCCCTGGGGACCAGGTGGTGGGCGTCTCCCCCGGGCGCCCGGGCTCTGGGCTTGCCACACCGGGAGCTCCGGAGCGCCTGGATTCCTCTTCCAGGCCAGGCATCCCAGTGCCCCACCAAGGCCGAGCTGTGCTCAGGTGGGGCACCTCGGTGCCAGCTGCTCCAGGGCTGCGCGTGTCCCCAGCAGGCCCTGCTGTCCCCAGCGTTGGTGTAGCACTGGGCTCCTTCCCTGGGTGAGTCAGAGAGAAAACGTGTCAGTGACGGGCCAGGCCAGTTACCCTGCCTTCGCCCAGCCCCACCTGTCTCCCCCCAGCCTCCTCCCAGCCCCGCCTGTCTCCCCGGAGCCCTGCCTGCCTCCCCGGGCCCCACCTGTCTCCGCTCCAGCCCCAGCCGCACCTGCATTTGCCCGGCCACCCCACAGCCCCACGTGTGTGATGTTATGAGTGTAATATAACAGTCATTTTTTTTTAAAACATCATCTTAATAAAATGTTTATAATCTCACTGGAAGGTGACAGGGCCCGAACGAGTTAATTCCCTCCCAGACGGACCTGATCCAGGGCCCAACTTTAGAGACTGGTTAGGAAGATACTAAATGACCAGAGCTTTGAGATGCAGCGGCATTGTTAGAGGCAGAGGGGTAGCTGTTTGCTCAGGGCTTGGGATGTCAGCAAACACATCTTGTCTATCGCTATAGCTTTGATTCAAAGATCAAACAAGGAATATGAACATTTAGGAAGACACTGGAGTGAAGCAGGATTATTGTCTGTGTGTCTCTGTGAAGGCTGTGGTGACCTGGATCTGAGCTGTTTCATGGGTAAATTACCCTGTGCTAATTGCCAGGGAGACAGAAGACTAAGCTTGTTCTCTCAGGCCAGGAGGCTGCTGGAAAATGTATCCGAACGCTGGGGCCAGCCAGTGTTATCTGAGATCTGCTTTTGGATTTGATTTTAGATTTGCTTTCAGTGACACCACCCCCTGGGGCAGCAGGACGCAGGGCTGGTTTGGGGACTGTGGGGCTGCTGCCGTCCCCAGTGCCTAGGACACTCCTGCTCTCTAACTGGGGGGGACCCAGCACCTGGTGCCACGTCTCTGCCCTGCTCCCGGCCCAGTCTCACCTGCTGCTGCGGTGCCTGTTGGCCTCACTGGCTGGCCCGTGGATTTGGCCTCGCTGCTCTCATTGACTGTGCTGGAAACCCTGGATCCTGGGACCAGAGTCGCCGTGGGGAGCAGGGGCTGCTCGGAGGTGGGGCTGGTCCCCAGTGGTGCAGCACCTGTGGGAGAGGGAGAAGGAACCAATCAGCGGGAGGGCCATGGTGCTGGCTGAGCTGCTCCTGACCCCTAGATCTCCTGTCCTGCCCCCTAAGTCTCCATGTCCTGCCCCCCACACACACACTTAGCACAGCCCCGCTCGCCCAGGAAGGCCCTGCAGCCGGCCCTGCCATCACAGAGGGCTGTGGGGGCTTCACACAGTGCCCCGAGCCCTGCCCCCCGACCAGCAGCACGCCCCGGTGACCCCCATCCCAGGCAGAGCCATGCACTCTGGGCTCCCCGAGGCAGAGGCTGGACAGCTCAGTGGAGAAGGCTCTGGGCCTCACCGGCCTTGCCCAGGGCCTGGCCATGTGAGAGAGGCACCCACAGCTGCCCGTGCTGGGAAATGGGGCTCAGGGGAGGGCAGGAGTGTCATAAACAGATAGCTAAGGGTTAATGTCTCTTTCACCTAAAGCACCTGACCAGAGAACCAATCAGGAAACCGGATTTTTTCAACTTTGGGTGGAGGGAATTGTGTGTCTGGGGTCTTTGTCTGTCTGCCTGCTGTCTCTGAGCTTTGGAGAAGTAGTTCTGTTTTCTAATCTTCTGTTTCTAAGTGTAAGGACAAAGAGATCAGATAGTAAGTTCTATGGTTTCTTTTCTTTGGTATTTGCATGAATATAAGTGCTGGAGTGCTTTGATTTGTATTCTTTTTGAATAAGGCTGTTTATTCAATATTCTTTTAAGCAATTAGCCCTGTGTTGTATCATCTTAATACAGAGAGAACATTTGTATGTATTTTTCTTTCTTTTTTATATAAAGCTTTCTTTTAAGACCTGTTGGAGTTTTTCTTTACTTCAGGGAAATTAAGTCTGTACTCACCAGGGAATTGGTGGGAGGAAGAAATCAGGGGGTAGAGCTGTGTGTGGGTTGTATTGGCTAGCCTGATTTTGCATTCCCTCTGGGGAAATAGGGAAGTACTTTTTGTTTCCAGGATTGGAAACGGAGAGGGCAAGTTACTCTGTTTGGATTCACAGAGCTTGTGTCTGTGTATCTCTCCAGGAGCATCTGGAGGGGGGAAGGGAAAAAGGATTATTTCCCTTTGTTGTGAGACTCAAGGGATTTGGGTCTTGGGGTCCCCAGGGAAGGTTTTTCAGGGGGACCAGAATGCCCCAAAACACTCTAATTTTTTGGGTGGTGGCAGCAAGTACCAGGTCCAAGCTGGTAACTAAGCTTGGAGGTTTTCATGCTAACCCCCATATTTTGGACGCTAAGGTCCAAATCTGGGACTAAGGTTATAATAAGGAGACATTGCAGGGGCTGGGGAGACGAAAAGGGCTCAGAGAAACCTCCATAGGGCAGGGGCGGGGGCGGGGGAGACAAGTGCCTGCTGGTCCCTGGGGCGAGGGAATGGCTAGCGGGGCCGTGCCTGGGAACAGGCGACGGAGCTGGGCAATGGGTCTGAGTCACTCACACCCGCGTGGGCAGAGCCCCTCGCCTGTCCATGCCCTGCCGCTGGGGCAGTTCTGGCTCTCCCTGCTCCCGGCTCTCCGGCCCCCGGCCACGATTCCCCAGTAACGGGATGTTTCCCTGGGGACTCGGCCAAACTGTCCCTGGCTCAGGGCCTTGTCGCTCCTCCCTGTGGCGCCCTGACTGCCCCCAGGTGCTCGCCCCCTGCCCCAGGCCCAGCTCCAGCGGCTCAGGCCTTCGGCAGCAACCGGCTAGGCCTTTTGCTCCCCGGTGCCCAGGACTCTGCCCTGTGGCCTGGCACCGGTCGGGGCTGGGCAGACGCAGGGAGGGCCCCTGAGCAGGTGAGGCTCAGTGCAAGGCTGGGCCCGGTGGAGCCGGGCTGCCTGCTCCGACGCCCGACAGCGGAGGGCAAGGCTGAGGCCTGCTGCTACCCACCCCTCCCCTGGCAGGGACTGCAGGGCGGCCACAGGGGCCAGAGCCCAGAGCATAGGGCTGGGGGCACCAGCCTGTGCAGGAGCCAGAGAAAGGTGCTCCAGAGGAGGGGGCGAGCGGCCCAGGGCGAGGGGCTAGAGCAGTGACCAGGGGGTACCAGGGGCCCAGCCCCCCCCCTTCTGCTCCCTGTCCCAGCCCCACAAGATCACAGCCCCACCCCCATGCTCGCTGTCCCAGCCCTGCCGGGTCCCAGCCCCCCCTCATGCTCCCTGTCCCAGCCCCGCAGGGTCCCAGCCCCCACCCCCCAACCCACTCCCTGTCCCAGCCCCGCAGGGTCCCAGCCCCCACCCCCCAACCCACTCCCTGTCCCAGCCCCGCAGGGTCCCAGCCCCCACCCCCCAACCCACTCCCTGTCCCAGCCCCGCAGGGTCCCTGCCCTCACCCCCAACCTACTCCCTGTCCCAGCCCCGCAGGGTCACAGCCACACCCCCCCGGTTCCCTGTCCCAGTCCTGCAAGGTGACAGCTCCCCCCCACTCCCTGTCCCAGCCCCGCAGGGTCCCTGCCCTCACCCCCAACCCACTCCCTGTCCCAGCCCCGCAGGGTCACAGCCCCACCCCCGCTCCCTGTCCCAGCCCCACAGGGTCACAGGTCCCCCCACTCCCTGTCCCAGCCCTGCGAGCTGACAGCCCCCCCCACTCCCTGTCCCAGCCCCACAAGGTCACAGCCCCACCCCCGCTCCCTCTCCCAGCCCCACAGGGTCACAGGTCCCCCCACTCCCTGTCCCAGCCCTGCGAGCTGACAGCCCCCCCCACTCCCTGTCCCAGCCCCACAAGGTCACAGCCCCACCCCCGCTCCCTGTCCCAGCCCTGCAAGGTCCCAGCCCTCACCCCCCACCCCCGCTCCCTGTCCCAGCCCCAGAAGCTCACAGCCCCTGCCCCGAAACCCACTCCCTGTCCCAGTCCTGCAAGGTCCCAGCCCTCACCCCCCACCCCCGCTCCCTGTCCCAGCCCCAGAAGCTCACAGCCCCTGCCCCCAACCCACTCCCTGTCCCAGTCCTGCAAGGTCCCAGCCCTCACCCCCACCCCCGCTCCCTGTCCCAGCCCCAGAAGCTCACAGCCCCTGCCCCCAACCCACTCCCTGTCCCCGCCCTGCAAGGTCCCAGCCCTCACCCCCCAACCCACTCCCTGTCCCAGCCCCGCAGGGTCACAGCCACACCCCCCTGTTCCCTGTCCCAGTCCTGCAAGCTGACAGCCCCCCCCCACTCCCTGTCCCAGCCCCACAAGGTCACAGCCCCACCCCCGCTCCCTGTCCCAGCCCCACAGAGTCTCAGCCCCCCCCCCATCTTGGCGGGAGCAGCACTCACTCCAGGGGCAGCCCAGCACCTCCATGCGCAGGTGGATGCTCCGGTGATACTCCACAGGCACCAGCCGCAGGTAGCGGGCCAGGATCAGGGGGCGCAGCTCCTGCTGCACCGGCGTGTGGCTGTCCAAGTTGCCCTCCAGCACCTGGCCGAGGGGTGCAGAGGAGCGATCAGCCCGGGGCCGGAGGGCAGGCAGGGGAGAGGCTCTGTCCCCACTGCCAGCTGGCGTGAGAGGGGAGGGGGCAGGCTCGGGGGACGACCGAGGCGGGGTCTGGGTCTGGGCTGCACCCAGCTCTCCGGCTTCAGCCGAGGGCCACGCTGGTGACTTGCCAAGCCCCTGAGGGTGGCACCTCCGTGGCATGAAAGAGCAGCCCCTGGAGACGACAGGTCCCAGCATGCAGTGACAGGAGCAGCCTGGCCGGAGAGACCCTGAATGCCGCCCCCAAGGGCCCGGGCTCTGACTGGGCAGGGCACCCGCAGTACCAGGTGAGCACGGCATGCTGGGCTCTGGAGACGAGGGCACGGTGCAGAGCTCGTGCCATGCACACGGCCCAGTGGCCTGGGCACTGACTGGGCAGGGCAGCCACGGTACCGGGTGAGCGTGGCACGCTGGGCTCTGGGGATGAGGGCACGGTGCAGAGCTTGTGCCATGCACATGGCCCAGTGGCCTGGGCACTGACTGGGCAGGGCACCCGCAGTACCGGGTGAGCCCGGCACGCTGGGCTCTGGGGACGAGGGCACGGTGCAGAGCTCGTGGGCTGCACCAGGGAACCCACGGTACTGGGTGAGCGCGGCACGCTGGGCTCTGGGGATGAGGGCACGGTGCACAGCTCGTGGGCTGCACCAGGGAACCCGCGGTAACGGGTGAGCGTGGCACGCTGGGCTCTGGGGATGAGGGCACAGTGCAGAGCTTGTGCCATGCACACGGCCCAGTGGCCTGGGCACTGACTGGGCAGGGCAGCCACGGTACCGGGTGAGCGTGGCACGCTGGGCTCTGGGGATGAGGGCACGGTGCAGAGCTCGTGGGCTGCACCAGGGAACCTGCAGTACCAGGTGAGCGCAGCACGCTGGGCTCTGGGGACGAGGGCATGGTGCAGAGCTTGTGCCATGCACATGGCCCAGTGGCCTGGGCACTGACTGGGCAGGGCACCCGCAGTACCGGGTGAGCCCGGCACGCTGGGCTCTGGGGACGAGGGCACGGTGCAGAGCTCGTGGGCTGCACCAGGGAACCCACGGTACTGGGTGAGCGCGGCACGCTGGGCTCTGGGGATGAGGGCACGGTGCACAGCTCGTGGGCTGCACCAGGGAACCCGCGGTAACGGGTGAGCGTGGCACGCTGGGCTCTGGGGATGAGGGCACAGTGCAGAGCTTGTGCCATGCACACGGCCCAGCGGCCGGGAGGGGCGCGGGCAGGTACCTGAGCCGGCGGGGGGGGTGCGGCTCCGGGCGCTGCCCCTGTGTAGTTGCGGTAGCGCACTCCGTCGTGGCTGTACTGCAGCCGGTACTTGGTGACGTAGCCCCCGGCCGTCGGGCTGCCCTGCGTGACCAGCGCGCTGACGAAGGTGGGCCGCAGGAAGTCCACCTGGAAGTAGGGGCTGCGGTCGGTCTCCAGGGGGCTCCAGCCTGGCTCGATGTTCAGTCTGGGAGGGGCAGAGGGGAACCAATGGGGCAGGCCCAGCGCCAGCCCCGACTGAGAGGGCGAGAGCCGCACAGGCCCTGGCACCCTGGAGTGGGGAGTCACCCACCAAGATCGATCGACGCCAGGGCTCTGCCACCTGATGGCTCCATCCCTCAGGGGGCTCCGCAGCTGCCATAGGACATTAGCCCCCCAGGGCACCCACTCCCCTCCCACCAGCGGGAAAGGGGGCTGGTCGCAGCACCTGGAACCCACACGTGACTCAGAGCACCCTGCACAGCACACAGGGACCTTGGCTGCCCTCCGGCCCCTCGCCTGAGATGCTGCAGGAACAGACCCCAACCCACTGATCCCAGCCCCTCTCCATAGGCAGGGAAACTAGCCCGAGGCAGCCTGGAAACCCCCGCCCAGGGGCTGAGCCCCCCCGTCCATCCCCAGCTAGGTCTATGGCTACGCTCCGAGCCCGGGGATGAGTCCCCGCTCGCCAGGTGGGGGGCGGCCGGGGACCCTGGTGGAGCCGGGCCGAGCTGAGAGCAGCAGGATGAACTCACACAGCTGTTCCGGCTGGCAGAGGCTGGCGTGAGCATGGCTGGGGGAGCGGGGACCCCAGCCCTCGCTCACACCACGGACGTCGCCTGAGACTGACCGGAGCTAACCCCTGCCACTGGTCCAGGCGCCGGCTGGGCAGAGCCTTTCCAAACACGGCCAGCCCCAACGCCGGGGACGGAGAATCCACCACGTCCAAGGGTCAGTTCCCACCCTGCCAGCCTGACCGTGCCCATCTCCTTCCAGCCACAGGGTGTGGGGGGGACCTGTGTCCGCTGGCCAGAGGGGCCCTCCCCGTTCCCAACCCCGAACCCCGGTCAGAGGGGCCCTGCCCCCGTTATCACCCCTGTGCCCCACCCAAAGGGGCCCTGCCCCCATTCCCACTCCCACACCCTGGCCGGAGGGGCCCTCCCCCCGTTCCCACCCCCATCCTCCGGCCGGAGGGGCCCTCCCCCATTCCCTAGCCGGAGGGACCCTCCTCCCATTCCCACCCCTGTGCTCTGGCTGGAGAGGCCCTCCCCCCATTCCCGCCCCCGTGCCCCGGCCGGAGGGGCCCTGCTCCCGTTCCCACCCCCTTGCCCTGGCCGGAGTGGCCCTCCCCCCATTCCCGCCCCCGTTCCCTGGCCGGAGGGACCCTCCTCCCATTCCCACCCCTTGCCCTGGCCAGAGGGGCCCTCTCCCTGTTCCCACTCCCATCCTCCGGCCGGAGGGACCCTCCCCCATTCCCGCCCCTGTGCCCCGGCCAGAGGGGCCCTGCCCCTGTTCCCATCCCCATCCTCCGGCCGGAGAGGCCCTGCCCCCGTTCCCACCCCCATCCCCTGGCCGGAGGGGCCTTGCCCCCATTTCCGCCCCTGTGCCCTGGCTGGAGGGGCCCTCCCCCCATTCCCACCGCCGTGCCCCGGCCGGAGGGGCCCTCCCCCTGTTCCCGCCCCTGCGCCCTGGCCGGAGGGGCCCTCCCCGCATTCCTGTCCCCATCCCATGGCCAGAGGGTCCCTCCCCCTGTTCCCGTCCCCATGCCCCGGCCGGAGGGGCTGGTCACGCCGCAGGGGGCTGCTCACATGTTGGGCACCGTGTTGAGGCGCCCGGCGTCCGGGGGGTTGCTGTCCCGGTGGGAGGAGGCGCCCAGCTGCTGGTAGCGGATCCTGCCATCGCCCAGGCCCAGCGGCTCGCTGCAGGGACCTGCAGGAGATGGGGCAGCTCAGAGCGGCCGTGCCCCCCCGCACCCCTCCCCCGCGGCGGGTAACCCCGGGAGGGCCCCCAATGGCGGGGGGAGGGCAGTACCTGTGGGGGTGGGGAGGACGTCTCCAGGGAACAGCCAGTCCTCTGTGCCGTTAGACACCTGCACCATCGGGGAAAGAGCCGTTAGCCCTCCTGCCACCGGCCGCCCCGCCGCCTCTCCCCCAGTCTGGCAGGTCAGGTACCATCTGTGACCCACCCGCACCCCATGGCACCATCGACAGCCCCTCCCCCACCCCTGCAGCCAGCCGCTCCCCTCCCCACCCCCTCCAGCCTTTCATTTCCCCTTCCCCACCCCTGCAGCCAGCCGCTCCCCTCCCCACCCCTCCAGCCATTCATTTCCCACTCCACCACCAACCGCTCCCCTCCCCACCCCCGCCAGCCATTCATTTCCCCTTCCCCACCCCTGCAGCCAGCCGTTCCCCTCCCCACCCCTCCAGCCATTCATTTCCCCCTCCCCCACTGCCAGCCGCTCCCCTACCCACCCCCTCCAGCCTTTCATTTCCCCCTCCCCCACCCCTGCAGCCAGCCGCTCCCCTCCCCACCCCTCCAGCCATTCATTTCTCCCTCCCCCACCCCTGCAGCCAGCCGCTCCCCTCCCCACCCCCGCCAGCCATTCATTTCCCCTTCCCCACCCCTGCAGCCAGCCGTTCCCCTCCCCACCCCTCCAGCCATTCATTTCTCCCTCCCCCACCCCTGCAGCCATTCATTCCCCCTCCCCCACTGCCAGCCGCTCCCCTGCCCACCCCCTCCAGCCATTCATTTCCCTCTCCCCCACCCCTGCAGCCAGCCGCTCCCCTCCCCTCTCCACCCCCTCCAGCCATTCATTTCCCCTTCCCCCACCCCTGCAGCCTGCCGCTCCCCTCCCCACCCCCTCCAGCCATTCATTTCCCCTTCCCCCACCCCTGCAGCCAGGCACTCCCCTGCCCACCCCCTCCAGCCATTCATTTCCCCTTCCCCCACCCCTGCAGCCAGGCACTCCCCTGCCCACCCCCTCCAGCCTTTCAATTTCCCCTTCCCCCACCCCTGCAGCCAGCCGCTCCCCTCCCCACCCCCTCCAGCCATTCATTTCCCCTTCCCCACCCTGCAGCCAGCCGCTCCCCTCCCCACCCCCTCCAGCCATTCATTTCTCCCTCCCCACCGCCAGCCGCTCCCCTCCCCACCCCCTCCAGCCATTCATTTCCCCTTCCCCCACCCCTGCAGCCAGCCGCTCCCCTGCCCACCCCCTCCAGCCATTAATTTCCCCGTCCTGCACCCCTGCAGCCAGCAACTCCCCTTCCCACCCCCTCCAGCCATTCATTTCCCCCTCCCCCACCCCTGCAGCCAGCCGCTCCCCTCCTCACAGGGGTCCCTCCCTGGGTGGCAGCCCAGCCAGGCAGGCTGGGGGGGCGGGGGACGTGGGGACAGCCATTAACGCACTAACAGGGCAGCTGGGAGACTCCCCTCCCTTCCCCCGCTGCAGGCTCTCTCACCTCCTTGGCGGGTGACGAGGTCTGCCTGGGGGCCCAGCTGCTGAGAGAATCAGAGCAAAGGGGTGAATTAGTGGTGCCCCCACAGAAAGCTGCCTCCCGGGGGCTCCAGTCCGAGGGCATGGGGCAGCCCCTCTCCACCGGCCGGGGGGAACCCCCAGCCCAGGCCTGCCGCTCAGCTCTGCCATGCTGGGGAGTGATTCAGGCCAAGGCTCCTAGGAGAGGAAGCGCCCCGCAGAGCCAGGGGTGCACAGGCAACACGCCCCTGCTGGCCAGCGGGGCCTGGGGAACGGTAGATACACCAGGGCTGTGGGGGGCTGGGTCCCTGGCTGGGTGTGACAAAGTGGGACTGTTCTTAAAGTTTCCTCTGAACACTGTGGGGGTGCCTGAGTTTCCCCCATGCAGTTCTTAAGTCTCTAGGCGGTGGTGAGTGTACATAAATGGCCGACACTCTGTCACGTGGCAACTAATGGCCTGGGTCCTCCCCCCTGCAAGGGGATGCTAACAGTGTTGGAGAAGCCCAGAAAAGGACAACGCCTGGAAAAGGCCGAAGTCCAGAGGAGCAGGGGCTGGAGGGTGAGTCAATTTGGGGCTGGCTGAGGACGAGGAGTGAAGTGCAGACGTGGGGGTCTGGCTCACTGCCCCCCAGAATGGACCCGGCCGAGGGGTCCGGTTCGCTGTACCTACAAGCTCTGTTTTAGACCCTGTTCCTGTCATCGAATAAACCTCTGTTTTACTGGCTGGCTGAGAGTCACGTCTGACTGCAAAGTGGGGATGCAGGACCCTGTGGCCCCCCCAGGACCCCGCTGGGGTGGACTCGCTGTGGGAAGCGCACGGAGGGGCAGAGGATGCTGAATGCTCCAAGGAGAGACCCAGGAGGTGAAGCCGTGTGAGCTTCTTGCCCTGGAGACAGTCTGCTCAGAGGAGACTTCCCCAGAGTCCTGTCTGGCTTTGCAGGGAGCAGTTCCAGAGCATCATAAGAACATAAGAACGGCCACACTGGGTCAGACGAAAGGTCCATCTAGCCCAGTATCTGTCTACTGACACTGGCCAATGCCAGGTGCCCCAGAGGGAGTGAAGCTGACAGGTTATGATCAAGTGATCTCTCTCCTGCCATCCATCTCCACCCTCTGACAAACAGAGGCTGGGGGCACCATTCCTTACCCAGCCTGGCTAATAGCCGTTTATGGACTTAACCTCCATGAATTTATCCAGTTCTCTTTTAAACGCTGTTATAGTCCTAGCCTTCACAACCTCCTCAGGTAAGGAGTTCCACAAGCTGACTGTGCGCTGCGTGAAGAAGAACTTCCTTTTATTTGTTTTAAACCTGTTGCCTATTAATTTCATTTGGTGGCCCCTAGCTCTTGTATTATGGGAATAAGTGAATAACTTTTCCTTATCCACTTTCTCCACATCACTCATGATTTTATATCCTCTGTCATATCTCCCCTTAGTCTCCCCTTTTCCAAGCTGAAAAGTCCTAACCTCTTTAATCTCTCCTCATATGGGACCCTCTCCAAACCCCTAATCAATTTAGTTGCCCTTCTCTGAACCTTTTCTAGTGCTAGAATATCTTTTTTGAAGTGAGGAGACCACATCTGTATGCAGTTTTCGAGATGTGGGTGTACCATGGATTTATATAAGGGCAATAATATTTTCTCAGTCTTATTCTCTATCCCCTTTTTAATGATTCCTAACATCCTGTTTGCTTTTTTGACCACCTCTGCACACTGCATGGGCATCTTCAGAGAACTATCCACAATGACGCCAAGATCTTTTTCCTGACTCGTTGTAGCTAAATTAGCCCCCATCATATTGTATGTATAGTTGGGGTTATTTTTTCCAATGTGCATTACTTTACTTTTACCCACATTACATTTCATTTACCATTTTATTACCCAATCACTTAGTTTTGTGAGATCTTTTTGAAGTTCTTCACACTGTGCTTTGGTCTTAACTATCTTGAGCAGTTCAGCATCGCCCAGGGACTCCGTGACAGTGGGATATTGGGATGGACCTAGCTGGGGAATCTCCTCCCAGTGGCAGGACTGGGGCCCCACGGCTCAGGTCCAGGCCTGGGGACAGGCGGCAGGGTTCGCTCCTACGCTGACCCCAGGATGGGCCGCCCAGACTTGCCCCTCGCTGTACACCCGCCAGCTGTCTCTGCGACACATTCCTGTCTCCGACAGGCCTCGCCACAGGAGCCCAGGCAAACCCCCACCTCTGCCCCATGCGGTACCTGGCTGTGCTGGCAGGGGGCACCGTGCTCCCGCGCAGGGCGCCGCAGCCGGCCTCGTCGGTGCCGTCCGGACAGTCGCTGACGCCGTCACACCGCCGGGAGGCGTCGATGCAGCCGACAGACAGTGCGCAGTGGAAGTGGGAGAGGGGGCAGCGCCAGGGGGCGGAGGGCCCCACAGACGGGGCTGTCCCTGCGAGGGGGCACAGAGCCGGGGCTGGTAAGCGGCCGAGCAATGCTGGGAGGAGGGAGCTCTCTGGGCAGGCATGGGAGCAGAGGCTGCACAAGCCAGCCCAGCTCAGCCTTTCCCAGGCTCCAGGCCAAGGCCCAGGGGGACATTTCCTGTGTCTGGCAGCCCTACCCCGGGCCCTCCCACTCTAGCATGTGGCTGCAGCTGCAAGCGCCTGGTCTTTGCTCTTTGCTCTGCCACCATGGATAGGCAGCCCCCTCTGGGCTGGGAGGCGGCCTGATCGGACGGGACTGACCCCCCAGACCTGAGCTGCAGCTGCCCCAGGGGTGGTTTGCAAAGCTTGCTCCCCCAGCACTAAGCTGCTGCCCCCTCTGGGGAGGCCCACGGGTTAGGGTTAGGGTTGAACAGCCACACAGCCACTGCCCAGCCAGCAAGGGACAGGCCGAGACCCCGGGACACTCCCTGAGCCCCGCAGGGTTGGCCCCGGCACTGCCCCCAGGCTGGATCCTGCCGCTCACCACAGCGCAGCTCGTCCGAGAAGTCTCCACAATCATCGACTCCGTTGCACACGGTGCCGTGGGGCCCAGCGGGGACACAGCGTCCGTTGCGGCACTGGAACTCCCCGGTTCGGCAGGGCCTCCGGCCCGGCGGTGTGGTCGGTGCCCCAGGGGTCACTGGGGGGCAGGGAGGAGAGAAAAGCAAGTATGGGGGGTGTGACGTTATTGATATAAACTGGGACCATATAGAACATGGTTTGCAACCAAGGTCCTGTAGTGGCACCAAATCTTATGTAAAGGGGGTCATGTAAGGTGTCTAAGACCAAGTTATAAGTTGCTGGTTATGATTATGCTGTCTGTATGTCTGTATCATTTTGTAGTTGAAGTTATAAGTACTGGCTCTATACTGTCTGTATTTCAAACTTGTGCTGTGTTATTGGGAAAGATCCCAGACAAGTGGGTGTTAGCTCTGCTTAGCCTGCCTGATGGCCCATTAAGGACCATCAGCTACACAATTGACCCATTAAGAGGAGGCAGATACGCCTTGTAACTCAGCAGGGTGTGCGGAAACTGGCCCATGTGACTGCAGACTCCATTTTGCTGTAACTTTCCACAGTAAGAACAAAGAAGTGTTCTTACACTTGGAAAAGCCTATATAAGGCTGATGCCTCATCTCCATCTTGTCTTCAGTCCTGCTTCCTACCTCTGGAGGGACTTTGCTACAAACTGAAGCTCTGCACAAAGGACTGAATGACCCATCCCAGCGGGGGATGTTCCAGAGACTTGATTTGAACCTGCAGTTTACTCCATCACTACTACAAGCCTGAACTAAGAACTTTGCCATCACTGTATGTAATTGATTCCATTTAACCAATTCTAGCTCTCATCTCTACCTTTTTCCCTTTATGAATAAACCTTTAGATTTTAGATTCTAAAGGATTGGCAACAGTGTGATTTGTGGGTAAGATCTGATGTGTATATTGACCTGGGTCTGGGGCTTGGTCCTTTGGGATCGAGAGAACCTTTTTCTTTTACTGGGGTGTTGGTTTTCGTAACCATTCATCCCCAGGACGGGTGGCACTGGTGGTGACACGGGGAGACTGGAGTGTCTAAGGAAATTGCTTGTGTGACTTGTGGTTAGCCAGTGGGGTGAGACCAAAGTCCTTTTTGTCTGGCTGGTTTGGTTTGCCTTAGAGGTGGAAAGACCCCAGCCTTGGGCTGTAACTGCCCTGTTTGAGCAATTGGTCCTGAATTGGCACTCTCAGTTGGGTCCCGCCAGAACCGCATTGTCATGGGGGGGAATGAGGCAATTCCGGGTCAGTCCCTGGAGATGCCCCCGTCCTGAGAAACCAGACTCCAACCCCAGGGGGCACCCTCATCGAATCTGCCCCTTGCCCCTCCACCTTCCCCTGCCTCTCTCCAGACCCCCTGTGACAGAGTGTGGGGGTTTCTTGTTTTTTTTCTGTGTTTTCCAGGGGGTGGCATGCAGAGGGAGGAGGACTCAGTTTCCCTGGGTGTTATGGGTTTAACAAGGGGAGGAGGGAGGGAGTTTGTTGTTCCAGAGGACAGGAGAGGGAACTTGGGACCCCAGTCAATGGCCGGGAGGATGGAGACCCCAGCGACTGGGGACCTGGTGATCCGGAGACCCGGCTCAGGAGTCGCAGCCGGTTCTGGCCAGTGGGAGGACAATGGGCTGCGGGGAGAGGACCCCGGTGACCTGACCAGCCGGTTCCAGCCAGAGGGGCCAGAGGACAGAAGAGGGGAGAGGAGACCCAGGCAACCCTGTTTCCCTGGAGAGAAGACAATGGACAGAGGGGGCTTGCGGCCGGGGATACCGGGGGCCCAGCTGGGAAGTAGGGGGGCTCTGGGCTGGAGAGGGGGAGCAGGCAGAGTCCACCTGGCTGCAGGGGGACTGGGATGCGCGGGGCTGAGGGAGCCAGACCTGAGGCCCTGAGAGTTTCCTGTGCTGGGTTCAGCTCTCAATAAACCCTCCTGTGTTACGCTGGCTGAGAGTCACTCCGGGCTAGAGAACAGGAGGCATCAACCCCTTCTGGGGTGGAGGCCCAGGGACTCCAGAGCGAGGGGACTCCCTGAGGGGGCCCACGGCACAGACAGACGTGCTGAGGCTCAGAGAGGTGCGGCTCCAGGAGGTGGAAGGGCCTGACCCCGAGAGAGCGTGGACCCCCGAGAAGGGCTGCCGCACTGAAGGGGCACCCCCCATGGACTGCACGGGGCCACAAGTGGGCACGATCTGTGAGTCCGTGACAGCACCCCCGGGAGGGGCCAGCGTGTGGTACCTCTCTCGCAGCCCAGCAGCTCCGCGCGCAGAAAGATCCCGTTGTGGAAGTCGTGGGGGAGGATGCGGACGTGCCGGGCACGGACCATGCGCTGGAAAGTCCTCACCACCGGCGTGGAGTCATCGGCGTTCCCCAGGAACAGCTGCAGGGGGAGCGATCGGCCGGCTCAGCCCCATATGCCGCACAGACGCCACAAACATGCACATGCCCCGAACATGCACGCACACACACACATCCTGAACACCTCCCAACACACACACACATGCACGCCCCAAACATACACACTCCGAATACCTCCCAACACACGCACACGCTCTGAACACACACACATGCTCCAAACACCTCCCAAGACATGCACACACACACGCTCCAAACACACACACACATACGTCCCAAACACTTGCAAACATACACCCAGAACACACAACCCTAAACACAGCACACACCCCAAACATACATACACACCCCAAAAACATACACACACGTGGAGAAAGTTCAAAGAAGAGCAACAAAAATGATGAAAGTTCTAGAAAACATGAGCTATGAGGGAAGATATAAAATATTGGGTTTGTTTAGTCTGGGAAGAGAAGACTGAGAGGGGACATGAGAACAGTTTTCAAGTACATAAAAGGTTGTTACAAGGAGGAGGGAGAAAAAATGTTCTTCTTAACCTCTGAGGACAGGACAAGAAGCAATGGGCTTAAATTGCAGCAAGGGAGGTTTAGGTTGGACATTAGGAAAAACCTCCTACCTGTCAGGGTGGTTAAGCACGGGAATAAATTGCCTAGGGAGGTTGTGGAGTCTCCATCACTGGGAATTTTTAGGAGCGGGATGGACAAACCCCTGTCAGGGACAGTCTGGGTAATACTTGGTCCTGCCGTGAGTGCAGGGGGCTGGACTAGATGACCTCTGGAGTCCCTTCCAGCCCTATGATTCTATGATATGCGCCCCCCCAAACACACACATATGCGCACACCCCAAGCATGTGCACACACACAAAGATACACGCATGCACAGAAGTTCCTGCATATCCAAATGCTCACACAGCCACAGCCTCACATACACCCCCAGGGGAGCAGACCCCTGGAATGAAGTGGGATTTTTCCAGAATATTTTGTATGCATATTGTGTGTGCCTCAGTTTCTCCTATGCGCTGCAGGTGGTGGCGAGGGAGTGTTTTCTTTGCAGAAAAATCCAGAGATCCATGTGGGGCCCAGCTATTTATTACCTAGCTACGGAGGAGCAAAGAGGAGTCAGGAGGAGACCGGGCAGCCCTGTTTGTCCAGGGAGGAGAGGAACAAAGACCGAGGAGTAGGGGGGTGACAACCTGTGGGTCATGGGCGGCTGGAGACACACTTCTGGACTGGGGTGGGGGGGACTCCACCGAGGGGTCTGAGCCCACGGGCGCTCTGGACACACCTCGCTGGCCCCTGCTGTAACTTTCCCCTTCTCTGTGCTAACCATGGACGGTCTCCGTGGGTCCAGACGTCTAATAACCCTCCTGCTCCTGCCCCGCTGCCAGAGGCACTGAGTCTGAAGAGGTCGGGTCGTTGCTCCCTGTGGGGTGTGCGCCTCCCAGGGGTGAGATTCGAATGGGCTCGCTGCGGGGGTTCATGGCGGGAAGCGAGGACTGAAGGCTCAGAGGTGCGGCCCCAGGAGGCGGGGTGGGGGTCGAGGCTTACGCCAGTGAAGGAGCGTGACCCTAAGGGGGCAACACTCTAACAGGGTCCTCCCAGGCACCGCTCCAGAGCCCCGGGGGAGCCCTGGGCCGGTGGAGCTGTGACAGCCCCCAAACCAACTTCCCCCCGGACGCCTCCGCACGGCTGCTGGGGGGCTTGGTCAGGAAGGTACCTTGGGCTCCGGCTGGGCGTCCGCAGAGACCTCCCGGTATGCATGCCACCTCAGCCCGTCCATGCTGAACTGCAGGAGGAAGCTGGTAACGAAGGCGTCCGAGGAGCCTGCCCCCTGCACCACCACCCCTGGGGGATGAGAACACAGCACAGCTCAGGGCCCCTGCAGGGACACGGGGCTCTCCGGGGTACGGGCTGGGGAGACCCAGGAATCAGCACCAGCCTGTGAGCTGAGAGCTGCCCCTTGGCAGCAGGGCTATGGGAGGGTTGGGTCTGATGCCAGCCCGGTTGGGCCTGGCACCCCGGCTGCACAGCGCCATACGATCGTCCCCAGCCCGCTCACCTGGAGAGCAGGACCCAGTGCTGTCAGCCCGGAACTGGCCTGCCGAATGGCTCAGCCTCTTGTCCAGTGGCAGGGAGTCCCACAGCCAACAGCCAAGGGCTGAGGATGATGCCCCGGCTCGGTGACCCATGTCTTCCTAGGGATATAGGTGGCCCAGGCAGTAACCGGGTCCTGGACTGCTGAGGGCTCTGAAGAGGCCCTGCACTTTGCCCAGCCCAGGGTATGGAGAGCCAGGGCAGGGCACCGAGCAGCGGGGGATGTGTAGTAGGCAGCCTGGCACCACTCCCCAGCACTGCCCTAGGGCTCTGGGGTCTCCTGCGCTTCCCGGAAGCCGAGCATATAAGCACATAAGAGTAGCCAGATTGGGTCAGACCAAAGGTCCGTCCAGCCCAGTGTCCTGTTGTGACCAAGTGGGGTGTTCTGGCTGTGTTCTGTGAATGCTGAGTGGGGCGCATTGACCTGGGAAGGTGGCAGGGGAGTTGTGCTGGGACTGCTGGCACTGGCGAAGGGAGGATACCTGAGCATGTCACCTGAGAACCAGGAGGGGGGTTGAAGGCCAGGTGACACCTCTGCCAGGGAATCTGGACAAAGGCTGGGGGAGGAGCCGGGGGGAGGCTTAGTGAGAGACTGGAGCGTTTTTCAGTTTGAAGCTGGCTGGGGCCCCCAGATGGACCTAACTAAGTGGGGTCCTGTTGTCTGTACCGGCAAGACCTGTGCTGGACTGTGTTCCTCTCATCCAAATAAACCTCCGTGTTACTGGCTGGCTGAGAGTCACGTCTGACTGCCAAGTGGGGGTGCAGGACCCTCTGGCTTCCCCAGGACCCCGCCTGGGTGGACTCGCTGTGGGAAGCGCACGGAGGGGCAGAGGATGCTGAATGCTCCAAGGGAGAGGAGGCTCCCCAAAGTCCTGACTGGCTTTGTGGGGAGCAGTTCCAGAGCATCACCCGGGGACTCCGTGACACCTGTCTACCAACAGTGGCCAATGCCAGGTGCCCCAGAGGGAGTGAACCTAACAGGTAATGATCAAGTGATCTCTCTCCTGCCAGCCGTCTCCACCCTCTGACAAACAGAGGCTGGGGGCACCATTCCTTACCCAGCCTGGCTAATAGCCATTTATGGACTTAATCACCATGAATTTATCCAGAGGCCTTTTTCTCTCTCACTGCTTCTTTTCCATGGCTTTACACCCCGCGATGCCAGGCCAGGCACCTACCTGTGAGGTTCCTGGGCTCCAGCAGATCCACCTGCAGGTAGGGCGGCTTGGAGAGCAGCTCGTGGTACACCTCTGCCTGGGGCCCCCAGCCCTGCAGGTCCGAGCCCGGGAGCACGTGGTTGAGGCGCCCCGCATGGGCAGGGTTCTCCGGCTGCTGGGAGGAGGCTGTGAAGCAGCTGGCTGGCAAGGAGGCCAGGCCCAAGGGGCCATAGCACCGGTCTGCAGACAGGACAGAGACGGGGGTCACGGGCGCTGCTGTGCACGGAGGGGGGCAGAGACAGAGGCAGGCGGCTGGGACTGGCCAAGGTACCCAAGGGAGCTGAGCCGGGTGGAGGAGCTTGGCAGCAGAGCCCGACTCAGGAGATGCCCCTGCCCTGTGCTGGGAGTCAGAGCCTGACCCGGCCCCGTTGAGTCCACCTCAGAGACCCCTGTCTGAGTGACACCCACCCCCGCCCGTGGGGGCCCGTGGAGCCAGGACTTACCTCCAAGAGGGGGCAGCGGGAAGGTGATGAGCGGAGGGCTGGTGGAGGCAGCTGGGCTGGCCAGGGTGGTGCCCGGGGGCCCAGTCGGTGGTACAGCAGGCGCGCTGGTCCTGTTCTCACCTGAGAGGGGCGACAGGATTTCTGCCTTGGTCCCTTCCACTCTGGGCCACACACACCACAGCTCCCGCCCAGGATATCCACACACAGCCCTGGGGACAGGAGTCCCCCATGTACCTCCCTTCCCCCTTGGGGGGCCAGGCTCGCTGCTGCCTTCGATCCCAGGGGAAAGGGGCAGCACATCTCAGGGGAGCCCAGGGGGCTGCAGAATCCGCTCCGCGGCCTCCCCCACGCTGGGGACAGCACAGGCTACTGGGGGGTTGCGGGTTAGGTCTGAGAGGCATCGGCGGGGGGGCGTGCCAGGTAGGGATGCAGGGGGGGCGCCAGGACTGGCTGGGGCATGTCTTGTGAAAGTCCCTCCCTTCCTGCCCCCCAATGCCATGCAGCCATGGGCCTCATGACCCCTCCCTGCACCTCCCCC
Source organism: Gopherus evgoodei (assembly GCF_007399415.2). Lineage (NCBI taxonomy): Eukaryota > Metazoa > Chordata > Testudines > Testudinidae > Gopherus > Gopherus evgoodei. The sequence goes on along the minus strand of NW_022059811.1, from coordinate 27,373 downwards.
AGCGCCATGGCCCAAGCATGGCAGCACTGCCCCCTTGCCCCCCCAGCACCATGGAGCCACAGGCCCCACCCCCTCAGGCCTCCCACCAGCGCCATGGAGCCACAGGCCCCACAACCCGTCCCCCCCAGCACCATGGAGCCATGGGCCCCACGACCCCCCCGGCACCTCTCCCAGCGCCATGGCCCAAGCATGGCAGCACTGCCCCCTTGCCCCCCCAGCACCATGGAGCCACAGGCCCCACCCCCTCAGGCCTCCCACCAGCACCATGGAGCCACAGGCCCCACAACCCCTCCCCCCCAGTACTATGGAGCCATGGGCCCCACGACCCCCCCGGCACCTCCCCCAGCACCATGGCCTAAGCATGGCAGCACTGCCCCCTTGCCACCCCAGTACCATGGAGCCCCAGGCCCCACCCCCCCCAGGCCTCCCCCCAGCGCCATGAAGCCACAGGCCCCACAACCCCTCCCCCCCAGCACCATGGAGCCATGGGCCCCATGACCCTCCCGGACCCCCTCCCAGCGCAGGACTCACCCACTTCAGCGCAGTAGCAGCAGGCCTCACCCCTGCCCTCCACCAGCGCCCGCCCCTGTGGGGAGACATTGGAACCAGCCTGAGCCCCGGAGCTCCCTGGGGTGCCAGCCCAGTGCCCGCGCCGCAGGGTGGCCTCCCGTCACAGCCCCTCGCTAAGTCTCCCAGCCCCCAGTGGGGCTCCAACCAGCCCTGCCCTGAGCTGGAGACACCATGGGAGGGTCATGCCCAGACCCCTCAAGTCCCCATGAACCCCCAAACCTTGCCCTGCCCCTAGCCCCTGCCGAAGGGCTCCCCAGCTGGGACCAGCAGCCCCTCTAAGGAAATGCCAGCTCCCACCAGCCGGGGCTGCACCCCCGGGGGTGACTGGGCCTCCCTCCCCCAGCTCAGAGGGCAGGGCTGGGTGCCAGGCTCACCTCGGGGCACCCCACGGTGCTGTACGGGCAGTACTGGGAGCACTGCACTGTCAGGTTGGGCAGGCACTGGCACACCTGGCACTGCCCCGATCGCCAGCGGTCGCTAATGGCGTGCAACCGGCCATGGTGCTCGCACTCCTCGCATGGATCTGTCTGGCACCTGCATGGGGAAAGGCAGGCAGAGGGGTGCGGTTAGAGCTGGCTGGGAGCACAGCGCCAGCAGGGAAGGACTGGGGCTTAAAGTGTAGTCTCCTGATTAGAGTGCCTGGCACCTAATACCCACTGCCCGGTGCCCACCCTCAGAGCCCACTGCAGCCCTCCACCAGAGCCCACTGCCCGGTGCCCACCCCCAGAGCCCACTGCAGCCCCCCCACCAGAGCCCACTGCCCGGGGCCCACCCCCAGAGCCCACTGCGCGGGGCCCACCCCCAGAGCCCACTGCCCGGTGCCCACCCAGTCTACTGCACACTGCCCACCACAGTCCCCTACCAGAGCCTACTGCCTGATGCCCACCCAGCCTACTGCCCACTGCCCACCACAGCCCCCTACCAGAGCCCACTGCCTGATGCCCACCATAGCTCCCTGCCCAGAGCCCACTGCCCACCCCCACCCCCTACCCAATGCCCACCCCTAGCCATCTACCCAGAGCACAGCGTCTGGTACCCACACCCAGAGCCCAATGCCCGGTGCCCACTCCAGCCTCCTACCAGAAAGTCACATCCTCACATTCCTTCTATATATCAACAGTGGAATGTCGGTGCCCCTCGTAATAGCAGCCACTATCACCAGATATGCAGAGTCTCTTAATTGGCAGCATACTCAGACTCATAGACTCATAGACTCTAGGACTGGAAGGGACCTCGAGAGGTCATCGAGTCCAGTCCCCTGCCCTCATGGCAGGACCAAATACTGTCTAGACCATCCCTAATAGACATTTATCTAACCTACTCTTAAATATCTCCAGAGATGGAGATTCCACAACTTCCCTAGGCAATTTATTCCAGTGTTTAACTACCCTGACAGTTAGGAACTTTTTCCTAATGTCCAACCTAAATCTCCCTTGCTGCAGTTTAAGCCCATTGCTTCTTGTTCTATCATTGGAGGCTAAGGTGAACAAGTTTTCTCCCTCCTCCTGATGACACCCTTTTAGATACCTGAAAACTGATATCAGGTCCCCTCTCAGTCTTCTCTTTTCCAAACTAAATAAACCCAATTCCTTCAGCCTTCCTTCATAGGTCATGTTCTCAAGACCTTTCATCATTCTTGTTGCTCTTCTCTGGACCCTCTCCAATTTCTCCACATCTTTCTTGAAATGCGGTGCCCAGAACTGGACACAATACTCCAGTTGAGGCCTAACCAGCGCAGAGTAAAGCGGAAGAATGACTTCTCGTGTCTTGTTTACAACACACCTGTTAATGCATCCCAGAATCACGTTTGCTTTTTTTGCAACAGTATCACACTGTTGACTCATATTAAGCTTGTGGTCCACTATGACCCCTAGATCTCTTTCTGCCATACTCCTTCCTAGACAGTCTCTTCCCATTCTGTATGTGTGAAACTGATTGTTCCTTCCTAAGTGGAGCACTTTGCATTTATCTTTATTGAACTTCATCCTGTTTACCTCAGACCATTTCTCCAATTTGTCCAGATCATTTTGAATTTTGACCCTGTCCTCCAGAGCAGTTGCAATCCCTCCCAGTTTGGTATCGTCCGCAAACTTAATAAGCGTACTTTCTATGCCAACATCTAAATCGTTGATGAAGATATTGAACAGAACCGGTCCCAAAACAGACCCCTGCGGAACCCCACTTGTTATACCTTTCCAGCAGGATTGGGAGCCATTAACAACTACTCTCTGAGTACGGTTATCCAGCCAGTTATGCACCCACCTTATAGTAGCCCCATCTAAATTGTACTTTCCTAGCTTATCTATAAGAATATCATGCGAGACTGTATCAAATGCCTTACTAAAGTCTAGGTATATCACATCCACCGCTTCTCCCTTATCCACAAGGCTCGTTATCCTATCAAAGAACGCTATCAGATTAGTTTGACACGATTTGTTCTTTACAAATCCATGCTGGCTATTCCCTATCACCTTACCACCTTCCAAGTGTTTGCAGATGATTTCTTTGATTACCTGCTCCATTATCTTCCCTGGCACAGAAGTTAAACTAACTGGTCTGTAGTTTCCTGGGTTGTTTTTATTTCCCTTTTTATAGATGGGCACTAGATTTGCCCCCTTCCAGTCTTCTGGAATCTCCCCCGTCTCCCATGATTTCCCAAAGATAATAGCTAGAGGCTCAGATACCTCCTCTATTAACTCCTTGAGTATTCTAGGATGCATTTCATCAGGCCCTGGTGACTTGCAGGCATCTAACTTTTCTAAGTGCTTTTTTACTTGCTCTTTCCTTATTTTCTCTTCTAAACCTACCCTCTTCCCGTAAGCATTCACTATACTAGACATTCCTTCAGACTTCTCAGTGAAGACCGAAACAAAGAAGTCATTAAGCATCTCTGCCATTTCCAAGTCTCCCGTTACTGTTACCCCCTCCTCATTGAGCAGTGGGCCTACCCTGTCCTTAGTCTTCCTCTTGCTTCTAATGTATTGATAAAAAGTCTTCTTGTTTCCCTTTATTCCCATAGCTAGTTGAGTTCATTTTGTGCCTTTGCTTTTCTAATCTTGCCTCTGCATTCCTGTGTTATTTGCCTATATTCATCCTTCGTGATCTGACCTAGTTTCCACTTTTTATATGCCGCCTTTTTATTTTGTAGGTCACGCAAGATCTCAAGGGTAAGCCAAGGTGGTCTTTTGCCACATTTTCTATCTTTCCTAACCATCGGAATAACTTGCTTCTGGGCCCTTAATAGCGTCCCTTTGAAAAACTGCCAACTTTCCTCAGTTGTTTTTCCCCTCAGTCTTAATTCCCATGGGACCTGGCCTATCAGCTCTCTGAGCTTACCAAAATCTGCCTTCCTGAAATCCATTGTCTCTATTCTGCTGTACTCCTTTCTACCCTTCCTTAGAATTGCAAATTCTATGATTTCATGATCACTTTCACCCAAGCTTCCTTCTACTTTTAAATTCTCAACAAGTTCCTCCCTGTTGGTTAAAATCAAGTCTAGAACAGCTTCCCCCCTAGTAGCTTTTTCAATTTTCTGAAATAAAAAGTTGTCTGCAATACAGTCCAGGAACTTATTGGATAGTCTGTGCCCCGCAGTGTTATTTTCCCAACATATATCTGGATAGTTGAAGTCCCCCATCACCACCAAATCTTGGGCTTTGGATGATTTTGTTAGTTGTTTGAAAAAAGCCTCATCCACCTCTTCCGCCTGATTAGGTGGCCTGTAGTAGACTCCCAGCACGACATCACCTGTGTTTTTTACCCCTTTTAGCCTAACCCAGAGACTCTCCACCCTTCCGTCTCCTATGTCAATCTCCACCTCAGTCCAAGTGTGTACATTTTTTATATATAAGGCAACACCTCCTCCCTTTTTCCCCTGTCTATCCTTCCTGAGCAAACTATACCCATCCACACCAACATTCCAGTCGTGTGTATTATCCCACCAAGTTTCAGTAATGCCAATAATGTCATAGTTGTATTTATTTATTAGCACTTCCAGTTCTTCCTGCTTATTACCCATACTTCTTGCATTTGTATAAAGGCATCTAAGATACTGGTTTGATCTTGCCTCCCAGCTTCGCCCTGACCCTCCTTCCTCTCTGCCATTATAGCCCGTGCTCCCTCCTGTTTCCAACCCATCTCCCAGGTCTTGATCCCCACTTACCTGTGGGCTTTGCTCACCTGTCCCCGTCGAACCTAGTTTAAAGCCCTCCTTACTAGGTTAGCCAGTCTGTGCGCAAATAAGGCCTTTCCCCGCTTCGAAAGGTGAACGCCATCTGTTCCTAGCAGTCCTTCCTCAAGGACTGTCTGGCAAGGAATCACTTCTCTGCACTTGGGGTGTGACATCCCCACTTCGGTGTTGTTTTGTCTGTATGGACCCATGGGCGGCTCCAGGCCCCAGCATGCCAAGCGCGTGGTTGGGGCGGCAAGCCGCGGGGGGCGCTCTGCTGGTGCCGCAAGGGCGGCAGGCAGGCTGCCCTCGGTGGCTTGCCTGTGGAGGGTCCGCGGGTCCCGCGGCTTCGGAGGACCAGCGGACCCTCCGCAGACAAGCCGCGGAAGGTAGCCTGCCTGCTGTGCTTAGGGCGGCAAAATTCCTAGAGCTGCCCCTGTATGGGTCCCACTGCTCTGGTTTATCTGGCTGGTCTCTGGCTGGTGCTTTGATTGTTTCTGGCTGTTGTGTAACTAATTTGACAAGATTTAAATCAACGAAGGGGCTGGGGTCTCAGCGGGAAAAGAATGATTTTGCCCTTTGTTAGGGCTGGTCAGCGTGAAAGACTTTAGTGAAATGGCTGGTTAAGGTGCAGCTAAGCAGGACTCAAGTGTCACTATATAGACTGGGGTCCAAGAAGGAGACAAGCTGGGAAGAAAACAGAAAGGCAAAGGGAAGAGAAGAAGAAGAAGAAGGACTTAGATGTTGGCATAGAAAGTAGCTTATTAAGTTTACAGACGATACCAAACTGAGGGGGTTTGCAACGGCTTTGGAGGACAGGGGATCTGGACAAATTGGAGAAATGGTCTGAGGTAAACAGGATGAAGTTCAATAAAGATAAATGCAAAGTGCTCCACTTAGGAAGGAACAATCAGTTTCACACATACAGAATGGGAAGAGACTGTCTAGGAAGGAGTATGGCAGAAAGAGATCTAGGGGTCATAGTGGACCACAAGCTTAATATGAGTCAACAGTGTGAGGCTGTTGCAAAAAAATCAAACGTGATTCTGGGATGCATTAACAGGTGTGTTGTAAACAAGACACGAGAAGTCATTCTTCCGCTTTACTCTGCGCTGGTTAGGCCTCAACTGGAGTATTGTGTCCAGTTCTGGGCACCGCATTTCAAGAAAGATGTGGAGAAATTGGAGAGGGTCCAGAGAAGAGCAACAAGAATGATTAAAGGTCTTGAGAACATGACGTATGAAGGAAGGCTGAAGGAATTGGGTTTGTTTAGTTTGGAAAAGAGAAGACTGAGAGGGGACATGATAGCAGTTTTCAGGTATCTAAAAGGATGTCATCAGGAGGAGGGAGAAAACTTGTTCACCTTAGCCTCCAATGATAGAACAAGAAGCAATGGGCTTAAACTGCAGCAAGGGAGATTTAGGTTGGACATTAGGAAAAAGTTCCTAACTGTCAGGGTAGTTAAACACTGGAATAGATTGCCTAGGGAGGTTGTGGAATCTCCATCGCTGGAGATATTTAAGAGTAGGTTAGATGAATGTCTATCAGGGATGGTCTAGACAATATTTGGTCCTGCCGTGAGGGCAGGGGACTGGACTCAGTGACCTCTCGAGGTCCCTTCCAGCCCTAGAGTCTATGAGTCTATAAGGAGGAGGAGGAAAGAGCGGGAAGAGGAACTCAGCCCCAAGACACAGCCTAAGATCAAAGCCGCTAAGAATCCTCAGGACGACCGTGAGGTGCAGCGGCCAGAACCCAGAGGAGACCAACCTTGCCTGGCCAAGGGGGAAGGTCCCCCTGCCGGAGCAGGGCTGGTGGGCGTGGCGCTGTGGGTGGAGCAGGTGTGTTGTGCCTGGTGATGGTTAATAGAGGACCAGGCTATTTCTGTGCAAGGCTTTCACTGGGAAAAGGCCCTGCAGACCCGCAGAGGAGTACGCCTGGAGCCCTGGAACCGGAGTGTGCGGATAACACATGCCCCTTGTCCCCCAGTCCCATGCCCACGGCTGAGCGTTGGTGCTCAGGGGGCAGGGGGCAGGAGCCATGCCCTCAGCGCTCAGGGAGCGCGTTACCTGCGCGCCTTGCGGTAGATGCCCCGGCACTGGCGCCCGTTGCCGTGCTTGCTGGGGTTGTTGGGGCTGCGGAAGGACCACTGGATGCTCTGCACACCGCACGGGCCCAGGCACTCGCCCCAGGGAGACCAGGCCGACCAGCCGCAGTTAACTAGAGACAGACACGGGGAGGGGACGTGAGACAAGCCCCCACAGCCTCCCGCGCTGCTGCCCCTGCCCAGCCCTGGCGGCCAGGGGCAGCGGGACGCAGGCGAGCCAGGAACCAGGCACCCGCAGGCTCGGGAATGGAGGGGGGGGCCGGGGAGCCCAGGGCCCAGCCCCACCTACCAGTGCACTCGGGGTTCTGCCGGCACCGCTTCATCTGCCCGTCTTGGCAGGCGCAGATGCGGCAGTTCACCTTCACCAGCTGGCCAGGCCAGTGGCGCACCCCCTCCACCAGGCATGGGCACTCCCGGGGGCGCACACACTGCTGCTCACTGTCCAGCACCAGCCCCTCCGGGCACCAGCAGCCTGTGGGGGGAGCAAAGGGGGCAAGTGAGGGCACATGCTCCCTCAGCCCCACTGCTGGCCATGCAGATGCCCGGCCCAGGCCCCAGCAGGGACAGGCCCTGGATTGTCCGGAGGGGTCAGAGCAGCTCTGCCCCACCACTCTATAGGGCAGAGGGATCTCCACGGGGACTCCACCCATGGCTACAGTAACACTGGCACTGAGCCACACCCAGTACCGGTGGTTAATTTGGGCCAGGGCTTGCCAGGGCTGAGCCTCAGCACCTCCGGGCCTGGCAGGGCTGAGACGCGGCACCTCCGGGCCTGGCGGTTCAGAGCCCGGCAACTCTGGGCCTGGCAGGGCTGAGATGCGGCACCTCCGGGCCTGGCGGTTCAGAGCCCTGGCACCTCCAGGCTTGGCAGGGCTGAGACGCGGCACCTCCGGGACTGGCAGTTCAGAGCCCCAGCACCTCTGGGCCTGGCAGGGCTGAGACGCGGCACCTCCAGGCCTGGCAGTTCAGAGCCCTGGCACCTCCGGGCTTGGCAGGGCTGAGACACGGCACCTCCAGGTCTGGCACCTCTGGGCCTGGCACCTCAGAGCCCCGGCATCTCTGGGCCTGGCGGTTCAGAGCCCCAGCCCCTCCGGGCCTGGCAGTTCAGAACCTGGCACCTCAGAGCCCCGACACCTCTGGGGCTGGCACCTCAGAGCCCTGGCACTTCTGGGCCTGGCACCTCCGGGCCGGGCACGGCTGAGCCCCGGCACCTCTGGGCCTGGCATCTCAGAGTCCCGGCACCTCCGAGCCTGGCAGGGCTGAGCCCCGGCACCTCCAGGCCAGGCGGTTCAGAGCCCCAGCACCTCCAGGCCAGGCGGTTCAGAGCCCCGGCATCTCTGGGCCTGGCACTACAGAGCCCCAGCATCTCTGGGCCTGGCACCTCAGAGTCCTGGCACATCTGGGCCTGGCGGTTCAGAGCCCCGGCACCTCTGGGCATGGCAGCTCCGGGCCGGGCAGGGCTGAGATGCAGCACCTCCGGGCCTGGCGGTTCAGAGCCCCAGCACCTCCGGGCCTGGCGGTTCAGAGCCCCAGCACCTCCGGGCCTGGCAGTTCAGAGCCTGGCACCTCTGGGCCTGGCACCTCAGAGCCCCGACACCTCTGGGCCTGGCACTTCAGAGCCCCGGCACTTCTGGGCCTGGCACCTCCGGGCCGGGCACGGCTGAGACACGGCAACTCTGGGCCTGGCATCTCAGAGCCCCGGCACCTCCGGGCCTGGCAGGGCTGAGACACAGCACCTCCGGGCCAGGCGGTTCAGAGCCCCGGCACCTCTGGGCCTGGCACCTCAGAGCCCCGGCATCTCTGGGCCTGGCACCTCAGAGTCCTAGCACATCTGGGCCTGGCGGTTCAGAGGCCCGGCACCTCTGGGCCTGGCACCTGCGGGCCGGGCAGGGCTGAGACGTAGCACCTCCAGGCCTGGCGGTTCAGAGCCCCGGCACCTCTGGGCCTGGCACCTCAGAGCCCCGACACCTCTGGGCCTGGCACCTCAGAGCCCCGACACCTCTGGGCCTGGCACCTTCAGGCCAGGCAGGGCTGAGATGCGGCACCTGTGGTCTTGCTGCATCAGTTATGAATGTAAAACAACTGCTTGAGTCCCGGCCCCTCCCTCATTACAGCTCAAACACTGCCCAGTACCCTATGGCTCGTGGCACCGGTGTCTGCTCCAGTGCGGACCCACAGGGTTCGGCCTGGACGAGCTACAGCCGCGCCTGAGGGTAGTTGGGCATTTAGTGCTGCCAGGCAGAGGCAGTGCCCACCTGCTGGACCCTCTGCGGCCCTCCCACCCGCCCCCCCAGACGTCACCCCTCGCAGCCCCCCCACGGCCCTACCTGGGCTGCAGGGCCTGTCTCTCTTGCACTTGCCCCTGCTGGCCAGATCGGCACAGGACATGGGGCACGGGGCACAAGGCCTGCGCACCAGGCCCGCGGGGCAGGCGGTGGCGTTGAGGCAGCCTTCCAGCTGGCAGGGCTCTGCAGAGAGACCGGGGAGCGCGGTTAGCTCACTCGGGGCCGCCAGCCCCCACCACCCACGGCCCAGCCCCAGGAGCTCCAGGGACGAGGCAGAGGTGCCAGGCTGGGCTCAACCCTCTCGGGAGCCGGCTGCCAGGAGCAGCTGTTCTGGGCCATGGTGGCAGCATCGTAGCAAACCTCCCCACCCCAGCAGAGGGAGCTCCAGGGCCAACAGCAACACACAGCGGCCCTGGGGGGCCGAGGGCCTCTGACCCCCACTCACGGGCAGGGTAGCCTGGCCAGTGGGGAAGGAGCTACGACAGACGGTGTCTGTGGGCTCGGCCAAGAGCCAGGCCGTGGGGAAGCACAGAGAGCTGCTCCACCCCACAGAGCCGCTCCTCAGCATGGATGCCGGCCATGCCCAGAGCAGGGGACCCCCATCACCGCCCCACGGACTCACTGATCTCCAGCGTGCTGGGCGAGACTCCGGGCAGCTCAGAGCAGTGCTGGCCCCCATTCCGGGGCGGGATGCACTCCCGGCGCCGCACCACCACCCCGCGGCAGTCCTGGGTGCAGTTCGCCCACGTCGCCCACTCGCTCCAGGCACCATCCACTGCAGGGCACGGAGGGGAGAAGGCAGGTGGGACCAGCCCCGCCCATGCACTGCACCAGCTGGAGTACCCCCATATCGCCCATGTGGGGCTGCAGTGATTCCTGACACATCCCCCTCTGTCTGCCCCATGCCCGGCTGTATGGACACCCCTCTGTCCGCCCTACGCCCGGCTATACGGACACCCCTCTGTCTGCCCCGCGACTGGGTGTTCGGACACCCCTCTGTCCGCCCCACACCCAGCTGGACGGACACCTCTCTGTCTGCCCCGCGACTGGGTGTTCGGACACCCCTCTGTCCGCCCCACACCCAGCTGGACGGACACTCCTCTGCCTGCCCCGTGCCCAGCTATATGGACACCCCTCTGTCCGCCCCACACCCAGCTGTACGGACACCCCTCTGTCTGCCCCGCGACTGGGTGTTCGGACACCCCTCTGTCCGCCCCACACCCAGCTGGACGGACACCTCTCTGTCTGCCCCATGCCCAGCTATATGGACACCCCTCTGTCCGCCCCACACCCAGCTGTACGGACACCCCTCTGTCTGCCCCGCGACTGGGTGTTCGGACACCCCTCTGTCCGCCCCTCACCCAGCTGGACGGACACCTTTCTGTCTGCCCCGTGCCCAGCTATATGGACACCCCTCTGTCCGCCCCAAACCCAGCTGTACAGACACTCCTCTGTCTGCCCTGCGCTCAGCTGTACGGGCACCCCTCTGTCTGCCCTGCACTCGGCTGGACGGACACCCCCTCTATCCGCCCCACGCCCGGCTGTACAGACACCCCTCTGTCTGCCCTGCGCTCAGCTGTACGGACACCCCTCTGTCCGCCCCACACCCAGCTGTACAGACACCCCTCTGTTTGCCCCGTGCCCGGCTATATGGACACCCCTCTGTCCGCCCCACACCCAGCTGTACGGACACTCCTCTGTCTGCCCTGCACTCAGCTGTACGGACACCCCCTCTGTCCACCCCATGCCCGGCTGTACAGACACGCCTCTGTCCGCCCTGTGACTGGGTGTTCAGACACCCCTCTGTCCGCCCCGCACCCAGCTGTACGGACACCCCTCTGTCTGCCCCACGCCTAGCTGTACAGACACTCCTCTGTCTGCCCCACGCCCGGCTGTATGGACACCCCTCTGTCCGCCCCGCGACTGGGTGTTCAGACACCCCTCTGTCCGCCCCGCACCCAGCTGTACGGACACTCCTCTGCCTGCCCTGCTCCCGGCTGTACAGAAACCACTCTGCCTGCCTCGCGCCCGGCTGTATGGACACCCCTCTGCCTGCCCCGCGCCCGGCTGTACGGACACCTCTCTGCCTGCCTCGCGCCCGGCTGTACGGACAATGCCCCCAGCCCAGTCTCACCTGGGCAGGCCAGGGCGAAGCACTGCTGGGCCTGTGTCTCCTCGCCGTGGCAGTGGCGCAGGATGTCGTTGGCCCGTCTGGTGCAGACCCGCCTGCGGATCTGCAGGCCCGTCCCACAGGACCGGCTGCAGGTGCTCCAGGGGGCCCAGGGGCTCCAGAGCCCGCAGTCCTGCTCGTCCGAGGGCAGCCAGCCTGAGGCCTCGCTGCCGTCAGCGCAGTCCGCCAGCCCGTTACACACCTGCAGGGAGCCAACACTGAGCCTCCCGGGGAGAGGCAGAGACGCACAGAGCTGGGGGGCGACAGTGATGGGGGGAGACAGAGAGCAGGGAAGGGAGCAGGGGGCAGGGCAGAGCACGCAGTATGGGCTGGTGGGTGAAGTAGAGACCAGCGAAGGGGCAGAGCAGGGCAGGGCAGTATGGGCGGGTGGGGGAAGTAGAGACCAGCGAAGGGGCCGAGCAGGGCAGGGCAGTATGGGCTGGTGGGTGAAGTAGAGACCAGCGAAGGGGCAGAGCAGGGCAGGGCAGTATGGGCGGGTGGGCGAAGTAGAGACCAGCGAAGGGGCCGAGCAGGGCAGGGCAGTATGGGCAGGTGGGCGAAGTAGAGACCAGCTGTCATAAACAGATAGCTAAGGGTTAATGTCTCTTTCACCTGAAACACCTGACCAGAGAACCAACCAGGAAACCGGATTTTTTCAACTTTGGGTGGAGGGAATTGTGTGTCTGAGTCTTTTGTCTGTCTGCCTGCTGTCTCTGAGCTTTGGAGAAGTAGTTCTATTTTCTAATCTTCTGTTTCTAAGTGTAAGGACAAAGAGATCAGATAGTAAGTTATATGGTTTCTTTTCTTTGGTATTTGCATGAATATAAGTGCTGGAGTGCTTTGATTTGTCTTCTTTTTTAATAAGGCTGTTTATTCAATATTCTTTTAAGCAATTGACCCTGTGTTGTATCATCTTAATACAGAGAGAACATTTGTATGTATTTTTCTTTCTTTTTTATATAAAGCTTTCTTTTAAGACCTGTTGGAGTTTTCTTTACTTCAGGGAAATTAAGTCTGTACTCACCAGGGAATTGGTGGGAGGAAGAAATCAAGGGGAGATCTGTGTGTTGGATTGCTAGCCTGATTTTGCATTTCCTCTGGGTAAAGAGGAAAGTGCTTTTGTTCCAGGATTGGAAACGGAGAGGGCAAGTCCCTCTGTTTGGATTCACAGAGCTTGTGTCTGTGTATCTCTCCAGGAGCACCTGGAAGGGGGAAGGGAAAAAGGATTATTTCCCTTTGTGGTGAGACTCAAGGGATTTGGGTCTTGGGGTCCCCAGGGAAGGCTTTTCAGAGGGACCAGAGTGCCCCAAAACACTCTAATTTTTTGGGTGGTGGCAGCAGGTACCAGGTCCAAGCTGGTGACTAAGCTTGGAGGTTTTCATGCTAACCCCCATATTTTGGACGCTAAGGTCCAGATCTGGGACTAAGGTTATGATATGGTGTAGCAGCGGGTGGGATCTAGACAGAATCCAGAAGCCAGTAGGAATATTATATTTTTCTTTTCTCTGCTAAGGGCTTTTTAGCAGAGAGAAACAGTTTGGTTTTAAAAGGGAACCAGAGAGAATTTTTTTTTCTGCTCTCTCTAGCAGTTTGTGGTTTGCATGTTAAGTGAGAAGCCATTAAGAGACTGTTGAGGGTCTTTTGTCATGCAATAGCCCTCCCATTAGGAGGCAAGTACCAGCACTTATATGCATGCAGATAAAGTGGTTTTTCAGGTTTACTTAACATTGAAGATTAGCTAAAGGCACTGTTGCTAGGCAGACTTCAGGAGGCAACAGAGCCTGCAGTTCAAAAGAGAAACACCGGAGGGCACCCCAACACAAGAAAACAGGAACCATGTCTACCAGGACAAAAATGGAGGCCGAAGACCAATTCAAAGAAGCTGAACACAGGCGACAGATGGAAAAACACCAACAGGAACTAGAAATAAAACAAAAAGAGATGGAGATAAAAGAAAAGGAAGAAAACATGAAACTGGCAGCCTTCCAAAGAGAACAGGCAGCCCAAGAGGCAGCACACAAAAGAAAACTAGAAGAAGATGAGGCGGCCCACCGCCGAGACATGGAAAAACACCAAAAAGAAATGGAAAAACAACAAACACAAATGGAAAAAGAAAATGAAGAGAAGGAAAAACAGAGAAAACATGAACTGGAGTTGGCAAAAGCTGGGCTGCATGTGCCAGCCAACCCTAACAACCCGGCGCCAGTTATTGCTCCACAGCACAGGAAATTTCCCACCTACAAGGCAGGTGATGACACCGAGGCCTTCTTGGAAAATTTTGAAAGAGCCTGTCTTGGGTACAGCATCCCCGAAGACCAGTACATGGTAGAATTAAGGCCACACCTCAGTGGACCTTTAGCAGAGGTGGCAGCTGAAATGCCTAAGCTGCAAATGAATGACTATAAACTTTTTCAAACCAAGGCCAGATACAGGATGGGGATAACCCCAGATCATGCCCGTCGGCGCTTCAGAACCCAAAAGTGGAAACCAGAGGTGTCATTTCCCAAACACGCCTACTACATTGCAAAAAACTATGAGGCCTGGCTAACAGGAAACAACATTCAAACCTTGGAAGAACTGAACCTCCTCATACAAATGGAGCAGTTCTTGGATGGTGTTCCTGAAGACATCACACGGTACATACAAGATAGAAATCCCAAAGATATCGCTGAGGCGGGGGAGATTGGAGCCAAATGGATGGAACTGGCAGAAAGCAAGAAAGCTACTGTCAAGGGGAACGATTACCACAGGGGGCACACAGATCATAAACCCTACAACCGAGGACAGCCAAAGACCCCACATTCCACCCAAGTAAAGCCACACATACCCTACCCTTCAACCTCACCAGTCTCCAGTAACTCACCTCGGCCCAGTGACCCATCAGATGGAAGATGCTTTAAGTGTAATGAACTGGGACATATCAAGGCCAACTGTCCCAAGAACACCATGCGAGTGCAATTCATTACACCTCCATCACACCAAAGATCCCCAGGCCCGGATGCCTCTCAAATACCCTTGGAGCGAAGGGAAAATTTGAGAGTGGGCGGAAAGAAGGTTACTGCGTGGAGAGACACGGGGGCACAAGTGTCAGCTATCCACCAATCCTTCGTTGACCCCAAATTCATCAACCCAAAGGCCAAAGTTACAATTTACCCCTTCATGTCACAAGCTGTAGACTTGCCTACAGCTCAACTGCCTGTCCAGTACAAAGGCTGGTCAGGAATGTGGACTTTTGCAGTCTATGACAATATCCTATCCCCATGCTACTGGGGGAAGACTTGGCCAACCAGGTGAGGCGGGCCAAGAGAGTGGGAATGGTTACCCGTAGCCAAACCAGGCAAGCTTCCAGACCCATTCCTGTTCCTGAGCCGTCCACAGAGGCCCCGTCTGTGTTACCAGAGACCCAGACAGAGGTAGTGGACCCGGATTCCATGCCTACCACTGAAACAGCCACAGCATCTCCAGTCTCAGGCCCGGAACTGGAACAGCAACCAGCACCAGCAAGTGCAACCACATCTTCAAACTCAACGCCAGAGGGCGCCAGCGAGCCAGAACTGGCAGAAACAACAGACAGCCATACCCAAAAGGCTCAGCCAGAGCCTGAAATACCCTCAGGTGCACCAGCGGAGAGCGGTTCACCAGCAACGGAAACAACCCCATCACCTACATCGCTTCCAGAGGGACCAAGCCCAAGTCCACAGTCTGAGGAAGAACTGGTGACCCCAGCCTCAAGGGAACAGTTCCAGGCTGAGCAGGAAGCAGATGACAGCCTTCAGAAAGCTTGGGCGGCGGCACGGAGCACCCCACCGCCTCTCAGCTCTTCTAATCGATCCCGGTTTGTTATAGACCAAGGACTTTTATACAAGGAAATTCTTTCTGGTGGACACCGGGAAGAATGGCAGCCGCAAAAACAGTTGGTGGTTCCAACTAAGTACCGGTGGAAGCTCTTAAGCTTAGCCCATGATCATCCCAGTGGCCATGCTGGGGTGAACAGAACCAAGGACCGGTTGGGGAAGTCCTTCCACTGGGAGGGGATGGGCAAGGATGTTGCCAAGTATGTCCGGTCTTGTGAGGTATGCCAAAGAGTGGGAAAGCCTCAAGACCAGGTCAAGGCCCCTCTCCAGCCACTCCCCATAATTGATGGTCCCATTTCAGCGAGTAGCTGTGGATATTCTGGGCCCTTTCCCAAAAAAGACGCCCAGAGGAAAGCAGTACGTACTGACTTTAGTGGACTTTGCTACCCGATGGCCAGAAGCAGTAGCTCTAGGCACACCAGGGCTAACACTGTGTGCCTGGCCCTAACAGACATCTTTGCCAGGGTAGGTTGGCCCTCTGACATCCTTACAGATTCAGGGTCTAATTTCCTGGCAGGGACCATGGAAAAACTGTGGGAAACTCATGGGGTGAATCACTTGGTTGCCACCCCGTACCACCATCAAACCAATGGCCTGGTGGAAAGGTTCAATGGAACTTTGGGGGCCATGATACGAAAATTCATCAACAAATTCTCCAATAATTGGGACCTAGTGTTGCAGCAGTTGCTGTTTGCCTACAGGGCTGTACCACATCCCAGTTTAGGGTTTTCACCATTTGAACTTGTGTATGGTCACGAGGTTAAGGGGCCATTACAGTTGGTGAAGCAGCAATGGGAGGGGTTTACGCCTTCTCCAGGAACTAACATTCTGGACTTTGTAAGCAACCTACAAAGCACCCTCCGACACTCTTTAGCCCTTGCTAGAGAGAACCTAAAGAATGCTCAGGAAGAGCAAAAGGCCTGGTATGACAGACATGCCAGAGAACGTTCCTTCAAGGTAGGAGACCAGGTTATGGTCTTGAAGGCGCAACAGGCCCATAAGATGGAAGCATCATGGGAAGGGCCATTCACGGTCCAAGAGCGCCTGGGAGCTGTGAACTACCTCATAGCATTTCCCAATTCCTCACTAAAGCCTAAAGTGTACCATGTTAATTCTCTCAAGCCTTTCTATTCCAGAGACTTACAGGTTTGTCAGTTTACAGTCCAGGGAGATGATGCTGAGTGGCCTGACGGTGTCTACTACGACGGGAAAAAAGACGGTGGCGTGGAAGAGGTGAACCTCTCAACCACCCTGGAACGTCTGCAGCGGCAACAAATCAAGGAGCTGTGCACTAGCTTCGCCCCATTGTTCTCAGCCACCCCAGGACGGACTGAACGGGCATACCACTCCATTGATACAGGTAATGCTCACCCAATCAGAACCCCACCCTACCGAGTATCTCCTCATGCCCAAGCTGCTATAGAACGGGAGATCCAGAACATGCTACAGATGGGTATAATCCGCCCATCTACCAGTGCCTGGGCATCTCCAGTGGTTCTGGTACCCAAACCAGATGGGGAAATACGCTTTTGCGTGGACTACCGTAAGCTAAATGCGGTAACTCGTCCGGACAACTATCCAATGCCACGCACTGATGAGCTATTGGAGAAGTTGGGACGTGCCCAGTTCATCTCTACAATAGACTTAACCAAGGGGTACTGGCAAGTACCACTAGATGAACCTGCCAAGGAGAGGTCAGCATTCGTCACCCATGCGGGGGTGTATGAATTCAATGTCCTTCCTTTCGGCCTTCGAAATGCACCCGCCACCTTCCAGAGGCTGGTAGACGGTCTACTAGCTGGACTGGGAGAATTTGCAGTTGCCTACCTCGATGATGTGGCCATTTTTTCAGACTCCTGGCCCGAACACCTACTACACCTGGAAAAGGTCTTTGAGCGCATCAGGCAGGCAGGACTAACTGTTAAGGCCAAAAAGTGTCAAATAGGCCAAAACAGAGTGACTTACCTGGGGCACCAGGTGGGTCGAGGAACCATAAACCCCCTACAGGCCAAGGTGGATGCTATCCAAAAGTGGCCTGTCCCAAGGTCAAAGAAACAGGTCCAATCCTTCTTAGGCTTGGCCGGATACTACAGGCGATTTGTACCACACTACAGCCAAATCGCTGCCCCATTGACCGACCTGACCAAAAAGACCCAGCCAAATGCAGTTAAGTGGACTGATAAGTGTCAAAAGGCCTTTACCCAGCTTAAGGCAACACTCATGTCTGACCCTGTACTCAGGGCCCCGGATTTTGACAAACCATTCCTAGTAACCACGGATGCATCTGAGCGTGGTATAGGAGCAGTGCTCATGCAGGAAGCAACAGATCACAACTTCCATCCTGTCGTGTTTCTCAGCAAGAAACTGTCTGAGAGGGAAAGTCACTGGTCAGTCAGTGAAAAGGAATGCTATGCCATTGTGTACGCCCTGGAAAAGCTACGCCCATATGTTTGGGGACGGCGGTTCCAACTACAAACTGACCATGCTGCACTAAAGTGGCTTCATACTGCCAAGGGGAACAACAAGAAACTTCTTCGATGGAGTTTAGCTCTCCAAGATTTTGATTTTGAAATTCAACACATCACAGGAGCTTCTAACAAAGTTGCTGATGCTCTCTCCCGTGAGAGTTTCCCAGAATCCAGTAGTTAAAAAGTGTTCTTAAAATGTAAAAGTCTGTTAGTTATATACTTAGGGGTATATGTAAAGGTGCATGTGTTGTATTACCCTGGTTATTTTCAAGTTCTAGAAGGAAATTGCCGCCAGTGAGCTTCCCCACTGTTTGCAATTTGGGGGGCGTGTCATAAACAGATAGCTAAGGGTTAATGTCTCTTTCACCTGAAACACCTGACCAGAGAACCAACCAGGAAACCGGATTTTTTCAATTTTGGGTGGAGGGAATTGTGTGTCTGAGTCTTTTGTCTGTCTGCCTGCTGTCTCTGAGCTTTGGAGAAGTAGTTCTATTTTCTAATCTTCTGTTTCTAAGTGTAAGGACAAAGAGATCAGATAGTAAGTTATATGGTTTCTTTTCTTTGGTATTTGCATGAATATAAGTGCTGGAGTGCTTTGATTTGTCTTCTTTTTTAATAAGGCTGTTTATTCAATATTCTTTTAAGCAATTGCCCTGTATTGTGTTATCTTAATACAGAGAGATCATTTGTATGTATTTTTCTTTCTTTTTTATATAAAGCTTTCTTTTAAGACCTGTTGGAGTTTTCTTTACTTCAGGGAAATTAAGTCTGTACTCACCAGGGAATTGGTGGGAGGAAGAAATCAAGGGGAGATCTGTGTGTTGGATTGCTAGCCTGATTTTGCATTTCCTCTGGGTAAAGAGGAAAGTGCTTTTGTTCCAGGATTGGAAACGGAGAGGGCAAGTCCCTCTGTTTGGATTCACAGAGCTTGTGTCTGTGTATCTCTCCAGGAGCACCTGGAGGGGGGAAGGGAAAAAGGATTATTTCCCTTTGTGGTGAGACTCAAGGGATTTGGGTCTTGGGGTCCCCAGGGAAGGTTTTTCAGAGGGACCAGAGTGCCCCAAAACACTCTAATTTTTTGGGTGGTGGCAGCAGGTACCAGGTCCAAGCTGGTGACTAAGCTTGGAGGTTTTCATGCTAATCCCCATATTTTGGACGCTAAGGTCCAGATCTGGGACTAAGGTTATGATACCAGCGAAGGGGCAGAGCAGGGCAGGGCAGTATGGGCGGGTGGGCGAAGTAGAGACCAGCGAAGGGGCAGAGCAGGGCAGGGCAGTATGGGCGGGTGGGGGAAGTAGAGACCAGCGAAGGGGCCGAGCAGGGCAGGGCAGTATGGGCGGGTGGGGGAAGTAGAGACCAGCGAAGGGGCCGAGCAGGGCAGGGCAGTATGGGCGGGTGGGGGAAGTAGAGACCAGCGAAGGGGCCGAGCAGGGCAGGGCAGTATGGGCTGGTGGGTGAAGTAGAGACCAGCGAAGGGGCAGAGCAGGGCAGGGCAGTATGGGCGGGTGGGTGAAGTAGAGACCAGCGAAGGGGCAGAGCAGGGCAGGGCAGTATGGGCGGGTGGGGGAAGTAGAGACCAGCGAAGGGGCAGAGCAGGGCAGGGCAGTATGGGCGGGTGGGGGAAGTAGAGACCAGCCGGTAGGGGGGGAAGCATATGAGCGGACGGAGCAACGGGCACTAGGGGCTGGGACGCAGAAGGGAGCCGGGCGGACTGACCAGGGAATGTGTAGTTTTACTGGGACTGTCTGCATGGGGGAGGGGAGAGCAGGGGGTAGGGTGATTAGATGTCCTGTTTTTATAGGGCCAGTCCCAACATTTGCGGCTTTGTCTTGTATAGGCTCCTATTACCCCCCACCCCGTCCCGATTTCTCACACTTGCTGTGTGGTCACCCTAGCAGGGGGTGACTAGGGCCTTGGCTACACTCACACTTTACAGCGCTGCAACTGGGGTGTGAAAAAACACCCCCCTGAGCGCTGCAAGATACAGCGCTGTAAAGCATCAGTGTAATCAGGGCAGCAGCGCTGGGAGCCGCACGCTACACCCGTAAGGGATGTGGTTTACATGCAGCGCTGGGTAGCCTGCACGCTACACCCGTAAGGGATGTGGTTTACATGCAGCGCTGGGTAGCCTGCACGCTACACCCGTAAGGGATGTGGTTTACATGCAGCGCTCCGACTACACTCACACTTCACACTGCCGGGGCAGCAGCGCTGGGAGAGCTCTCTCCCAGCGCTGCCGCTCCGACTACACTCACACTTTGAAATTCCAAACGTAGCCATACCCTAGGTGTGGTGGTACCTGAGCCTTTAACCCGAGCCGTGGGGCGGGGGTGGGGGGGCGACTGGAGGAAGGGAGAGGGGGAGAATGCGGGAGAGATCCGACTGGAGGGGTTTTGGTTTCAGCTCTGGGCTGGCTGGGAAGAGGTAGGGACCCCAAGTCTTGGCCCTTGGCCCCAGAGGGAGCTGGCCGAGAGGTCCTGGTTGTACCTACGAGCCCTGCTTGGGACTGTCCAGCGGTTGGGGATGAGGCTGCCGGGTGCATCGGCAATGGAGCGTGGCGAAGAGGGGCCGGGCGCCCGAGGGCACCACCCGAGGGCGCTGCAGATGGAGGCAGGGGTGGGGGGAGCACTGACGCAGGCGCAGGAGGGGCCAGCCTGGGCACTGCTAGGCAGGGAGCTCACATGTCTCGGGCCAGGACACAGGGTCTATGCCCAGCTCAGCCGGGGCACTGCCCTTCCTCCTCCCTGGGCGCTAGCCAGAGGGGAGCTCTGCCATGCCCCGATTGGCCAGCACCTCCCAGCCCCACAGGCATGGGGCAGAGCCGGGGCAGGGCTGGGCCAGCAGCTGCACCCATGAGCATCTTGGAGCCCCTGCCAGCGGGCACTGCCCCCCCCCCCCAGCCCTAGCCGTACCTGCTTAAAGGAGATGCATTCGCCCTCAGCACACGAGTACTCGGCGCAGGGCCCCACCGTCTGGTTCCTCTCGCCGGACAGGACGTGCTGCTCTGTGGGGGGGTAGGGGGGGCAGTGAGAGGCCCAGCGGATCCGCCAAGCAGAGCAACAGCCCTCTCTCCCCCGCCTGTCACAGCCACAGCCCTCTGCCCACTCCCCCGTGCCCATCACAGCCCTCTGCCCGCTCCCCTCTACCCGTCACAGCCACAGCCCTCTGCCCACTCCCCTCTACCCGTCACAGCCACGGCCCTCTGCCCGCTCCCCCCGTGCCCATCACAGCCCTCTGCCCGCTCCCCTCTACCCGTCACAGCCACGGCCCTCTGCCCACCCCCCCCGTGCCCATCACAGCCCTCTGCCCGCTCCCCTCTACCCGTCACAGCCACAGCCCTCTGCCCGCTCCCCCCGTGCCCATCACAGCTCTCTGCCCACTCCCCTCTACCCGTCACAGCCACGGCCCTCTGCCCGCTCCCCTCTACCCGTCACAGCCCTCTGCCCGCTCCCCTCTACCCGTCACAGCCACAGCCCTCTGCCCGCTCCCCCTGTGCCCATCACAGCCTTCTGCCCGCTCCCCCTCGCCCATCACGGCCATGGGCCCCTGTAGTTTGGCATCGTTGTCTCCCTGCAGTATAAGCTCTGATCAATGTGCCCATGTAGCCCCATGACCCCCCATGCTGGCTCAGACCAATCATCCTGTCACCCTGCCACCCCCCATGTGTTCGGCCTGTGCAGAGCCTGGGGCAGATGTGCTGCCGGGAGTGCCCCAGGCCTGTGCGATCCCCGCAGCCGCCCTCACCGCAGGCCAGCTCGTCCTCGCCCTGGGGGCAGTCGTGCGAGCCATCGCACACCCGGGAGACATTCACACACATGCGGTTGTTGCAGACGAAGAGCCCTGGGCAGGGCGGGATCTCGGTGGATCCTGCCAGGGAAGAAAGGGGACATCAGTGACCCTGCTCTGGGGCACAGGGGGAAGGCACAGGACTACCCTGGCCGGCACTAGGGGTGGGGTGTCTGCCACTGCCTGTGGCAGGGGGCTTCCCTGCATGACCAGCCCCTGGCTGGGTCGTCGGTGGGAACTGAAGCCAGGCCCTGCCCATGGCACTGGGTAGGGCCCCGCGGCCAGAGTCTAAAGGCGAGTGGGCTGGGCCCAGGGCAGCAAATGGAGCAGTTGCCCACTCAGCGGGCTTGGCTCTGTGCCCCAATGGGAGCCCGGCTCGGGGGGGGGGGCGAGGGTTACACCAGGGACCCCAAGGCACAGGTGCGGCTGGCCTGCACTGAGGACTCAGCACATGCCCTCGGCTCCCTCTGCGTGTTCGCCAGACATGGGGTGCGTGGTCAGCTGGGCTCTGGCGGGGGGGACCCCAGGTGGCCTCGTCTGCCCAGAGGGTGCCACCGTCTCCAAGCACGGCTCTGAGCAGTGGGTGTAGCTGGCCCCAGGCTGGGCATGGGTCAGCAGCCAGCACACGGCAGGGCACTTTGGGCTAGCTCCGTGGGGCCCAGTCACCTTCGATGGGGGGCTCAGAGTCGAGGGACTGAAACACCCTGTCCCACTGGCGCTGACTGGCCGGTGTGCTGAAGCCACGGCACACTCCCAACCGCGCCCGGGCCCCTCACTCGATGGACCAAACGGGACAGCTGGGGTCGGGGTCTGGACAGCAGGTATCAGGAGTGGGGGAGAGGAAGGGGGGCAGCAGTCTGCGCTGGGGGGTCACAGGGGGCCCCGGACGGGGAGGCGAGGGACAAGGAGAGGAGGAAGGGCCCCGGGAGGTGCAGGCTTGGTCGGGCGGAGCCGGAGGAAGGCCCCGGGAGGCATGGGCTGGGTCGGGCGGGGCCGGAGGAAGGGCCCCGGGTGGCGCGGGCTGGGTCGGGCGGGGCCGGAGGAAGGGCCCCGGGAGGCGCGGGCTGGGTCACGCGGGGCCGGAGGAAGGGCACCGGGTGGCGTGGGCTGGGTCGGGCGGGGCCGGAGGAAGGGCCCCGGGTGGCGCGGGCTGGGTCGGGTGGGGCCGGAGGAAGGGCCCCGGGTGGCGCGGGCTGGGTCACGCGGGACCGGAGGAAGGGCCCCGGGTGGCGCGGGCTGGGTCGGGCGGGGCCGGAGGAAGGGCCCCGGGAGGCGCGGGCTGGGTCGGGCGGGGCCGGAGGAAGGGCCCCGGGTGGTGCGGGCTGGGTCGGGCGGGGCCGGAGGAAGGGCCCCGGGAGGCGCGAACTGGGTCGGGCGGGGCCGGAGGAAGGGCCCCGGGTGGCGCGGGCTGGGTCGGGCGGGGCCGGAGGAAGGGCCCCGGGAGGCGCGGGCTGGGTCGGGCGGGGCCAGAGGAAGGGCCCCGGGTGGCGCGGGCTGGGTCGAGCGGGGCCGGAGGAAGGGCCCCGGGAGGCGCGGGCTGGGTCGGGCGGGGCCGGAGGAAGGGCCCCGGGAGGCGCGGGCTGGGTCGGGCGGGGCCGGAGGAAGGGCCCCGGGAGGCGCGGGCTGGGTCGGGCGGGACCGGAGGAAGGGCCCCGGGATGCGCGGGCTGGGTCGGGCGGGGCCGGAGGAAGGGCCCCAGGAGGCGCGGGCTGGGTCGGGCGGGGCCGGAGGAAGGGCCCTGGGTGGGTCGGGCGGGGCCGGAGGAAGGGCCCCGGGAGGCGCGGGCTGGGTCGGACGGGACCGGAGGAAGGGCCCCGGGATGCGCGGGCTGGGTCGGGCGGGGCCGGAGGAAGGGCCCTGGGAGGCGCGGGCTGGGTCGGGCGGGGCCGGAGGAAGGGCCCTGGGTGGGTCGGGCGGGGCCGGAGGAAGGGCCCCGGATGGCGCGGGCTGGGTCGGGCGGGGCCGGAGGAAGGGCCCCGGGAGGCGCGGGCTGGGTCGGGCGGGGCCGGAGGAAGGGCCCCGGGAGGCGCGGGCTGGGTCGGGCGGGGCCGGAGGAAGGGCCCCGGGAGGCGCGGGCTGCGTCGGGAGGGGCCGGAGGAAGGGCCCCGGGTGGCGCGGGCTGGGTCGGGCGGGGCCGGAGGAAGGGCCCCGGGAGGCGCGGGCTGGGTCGGGCGGGGCCGGAGGAAGGGCCCCGGGAGGCGCGGGCTGGGTCGGGCGGTGCCGGAGGAAGGGCCCCGGGAGGCGCGGGCTGGGTCGGGCGGGGCCGGAGGAAGGGCCCCGGGTGGCGCGGGCTGGGTCGGGCGGGGCCGGAGGAAGGGCCCCGGGTGGCGCGGGCTGGGTCGGGCGGGGCCGGAGGAAGGGCCCCGGGAGGCGCAGGCTGCGTCGGGAGGGGCCGGAGGAAGGGCCCCGGGTGGCGCGGGCTGGGTCGGGCGGGGGCCGGAGGAAGGGCCCCGGGAGGCGCGGGCTGGGTCGGGCGGGCCGGAGGAAGGGCCCCGGGAGGCGCGGGCTGGGTCGGGCAGGGCCGGAGGAAGGGCCCCGGGAGGCGCGGGCTGGGTCGGGCGGGGCCGGAGGAAGGGCCCCGGGTGGCGCGGGCTGGGTCACGCGGGGCCGGAGGAAGGGCCCCTGGAGGCGCGGGCTGGGTTGGGCGGGGCCGGAGGAAGGGCCCCTGGAGGCGCGGGCTGGGTTGGGCGGGGCCGGAGGAAGGGCCCCTGGTGGCGCGGGCTGGGTCACGCGGGGCCGGAGGAAGGGCCCAGGGAGGCGCGGGCTGGGTCGGGCGGAGCCGGAGGAAGGGCCCCGGGAGGCGCGGGCTGGGTCGGGCGGGGCCGGAGGAAGGGCCCCGGGAGGCGCGGGCTGGGTCGGGCGGTGCCGGAGGAAGGGCCCCGGGAGGCGCGGGCTGGGTCGGGCGGGGCCGGAGGAAGGGCCCCGGGTGGCGCGGGCTGGGTCGGGCGGGGCCGGAGGAAGGGCCCCGGGTGGCGCGGGCTGGGTCGGGCGGGGCCGGAGGAAGGGCCCCGGGAGGCGCAGGCTGCGTCGGGAGGGGCCGGAGGAAGGGCCCCGGGTGGCGCAGGCTGGGTCGGGCGGGGCCGGAGGAAGGGCCCCGGGAGGCGCGGGCTGCGTCGGGAGGGGCCGGAGGAAGGGCCCCGGATGGCGCGGGCTGGGTCGGGCGGGGCCGGAGGAAGGGCCCCGGGAGGCGCGGGCTGGGTCGGGCGGGGCCGGAGGAAGGGCCCCGGGAGGCGCGGGCTGGGTCGGGCGGGGCCGGAGGAAGGGCCCCGGGTGGCGCGGGCTGGGTCACGCGGGGCCGGAGGAAGGGCCCCTGGAGGCGCGGGCTGGGTTGGGCGGGGCCGAAGGAAGGGCCCCGGGTGGCGTGGGCTGGGTCTCGCAGGCAGGGCCAGGGCCGGTGCCGGGCTCACCGCAGTTGTCGGTGCTCTCGTCGGACTGGTCCCAGCACTGGGGGATGCCGTCGCACAGCTGCCCGTAGGGGATGCACTCGGCGGTGACGGTGCACGTGTGCTGGTCCAGGCCACAGGTCCGGTTGCACACTAGCTCGTCGCTGCCGTCCAGGCAGTCGGCCTCGTCGTCGCACACCCAGCCACGCGGCCTGCACTCCCCGCTGCCGCAGTGGAACTCATAGCGGCCACACTGGGGTGCTGTGAGGGGAGATCGAGGGAGCCCTCAGGGCTAGGTCCTGCGGGGTCTGGGGGGGCCTACAGGGAGACCCCGGGGAGGGGACCTAGTGGCAGCCTCGTCCCCTGCTCACTGCACTACAGCACCGACGCCTCAATCCCAGCAGGGGGCGCTGTGGGGAGCGGGGCAGGGCGCTGGCTGTGGGGGGAGCTCCCAGCACGGGGTGCTCTGGGAAGGGGGCAGAGCGCTGGATGTGGGGAGGGGTCGGGTTACAGGCTGTGGAGGGAGCTCCCGGCGGGGGAGCTGTGGGGAGTGGTCGGGTCACTGGCTGTAGGGGGAGCTCCCAGCAGGGGGCTCTGTGGGGAGTGGGGGTGCTGGCTGTGGGGGGAGCTCCCGGCGGGGGAGCTGTGGGGAGGGGTCGCGTCACTGGCTGTGGGGGGAGCTCCCGGCGGGGGAGCTGTGGGGAGGGGTCGCGTCACTGGCTGTGGGGGGAGCTCCCGGCGGGGGAGCTGTGGGGAGGGGTCGCGTCACTGGCTGTGGGGGGAGCTCCCAGCACGGGGTGCTCTGGGAAGGGGGCAGGGCGCTGGCTGTGGGGAGAGCTCCCGGCAGGGGGAGCTGTGGTGAGGGGTCAGGGCACTGGCTGTGGGGAGAGCTCCCGGCAGGGGGCGCTCCCGGGGAGTGTTGGCTGTGGGGGGAGATCCCGGCAGGGGGCTCTGTGGGGAGGGGTCGGGTCACTGGCTGTGGGGGGAGCTCCCAGCACGAGGTGCTCTGGGAAGGGGGCAGAGTGCTGGATGTGGGTGGAGCTCCCGGCGGGGGAGCTGTGGGGAGGGGTCAGGGCACTGGCTGTGAGGGGAGCTCCCGGCAGGGGGCTCTGTGGGGAGAGGGGGTGTTGGCTGTGGGGGGAGATCCCGGCAGGGGGCTCTGTGGGGAGGGGGGGTGTTGGCTGTGGGGGGGAGATCCCGGCAGGGGGCTCTGTGGGGAGGGGGGGTGTTGGCTGTGGGGGGAGATCCCGGCAGGGGGCTTTGTGGGGAGGGGTCGGGTCACTGGCTGTGGGGGGAGCTCCCAGCACGGGGTGCTCTGGGAAGGGGGCAGAGCGCTGGCTGTGGGGGGAGCTCCCAGCGGGGGGCTCTGTGGGGAGTGGGGGTGCTGGCTGTGGGGGGAGCTCCCGGCGGGGGAGCTGTGGGGAGGGGTCGGGTCACTGGCTGTGGGGGGAGCTCCCGGCGGGGGAGCTGTGGGGAGGGGTCGCGTCACTGGCTGTGGGGGAGCTCCCAGCACGGGGTGCTCTGGGAAGGGGGCAGGGCGCTGGCTGTGGGGGGAGCTCCCAGCAGGGGGCTCTGTGGGGAGGTGGGGTGCTGGCTGTGGGGGGAGCTCCCGGCAGGGGGCTCTGTGGGGAGGAGGGGTGTTGGCTGTGGGGGGAGATCCCGGCAGGGGGCTCTGTGGGGAGGGGTCAGGGCGCTGGCTGTGGGGGGAGCCCCCAGGAGGGGGCTCTGTGGGGAGAGGGGGTGCTGGCTGTGGGAGGAGCTCCCGGCAGGGGGCTCTGTGGGGAGGGGTCGGGTCACTGGCTGTGGGGGGAGCTCCCGGCGGGGGAGCTGTGGGTCGGGGTCGGGTCACTGGCTGTGGGGGGAGCTCCCAGGAGGGGGCTCTGTGGGGAGGGGTCGGGTCACTGGCTGTGAGGGGAGCTCCCGGCAGGGGGCACACTGGGGAGGGGGTGGGGTCTGGCTGTGGGGGGAGCTCCCGGCAGGGGGTGCTGTGGGGAGGGATGGGGGCACTGGCTATGAGGGGAGCCCCCAGCAAGGGGCGCTGTGGGGAGCGGGGAGGAGCTGTGCCCCACTGCCGCTGACTGGCCAGAGTGCGGAGGGCGCTGCCGCCCCCCCTCGGCGGCCCCTCGCCCACTCACCGGCCGGCGGCAGGCGAGTCGCGGGCAGCACCGTGGGCAGGGTGATGGGCAGGGCGCTGGGCCGCGCCGTCAGGCACAGAGCTGGGCTCTCGTCAGAGCCGTCCCCGCAGTCCCAGGCTCCGTCGCACACCCGCGTCCTGCTGACGCAGGAACCGTCCGGGCACGGCAGCTGCCCCGGGGCACAGGTCACCTGGCCTGCAGCGGGGAGAATTCAGAGGGGCTGCCCGGTCACGCTGCCACCCAGCCGAGGGCAGCTCCCAGCACAGGCCCCAGGGCAGGGGGAGGCGCATTGGCGGGAGGGTTGGCAGCTCTCGCTGTTCCCCGCACTCGGCTCCCAAGGGGGACCCAGGCTCCCGGGCTGTCAGCCTGGCCCCCTCACGAGCAGGGCATTCACTCCAGGGCCTGCACAGCAGCCTGGCGGGGCTCTGAGGGGGGCGGCTGCCCGTAAGG